>NC_045748.1:20581817-20586148 GCF_008692095.1 Etheostoma spectabile | reverse complement strand
GGCGGGGCCAGAGGCGAGCTGCACCAATCACATCGGTGTATCTGATATAGGCAGGGCTAGAGGCGAGCTGCACCAATCACAATGGTGTGTCTGATATAGGCGGGGCCAGAGGTGAGCCGCACCAATCACATTGGTGTATCTGATATAGGCGGGGCCAGAGACGAGCTGCACCAATCACATCGGTGTATCTGAAATAGGCGGGACAGAGGCGAAGTCCGGAATCAGTCAGTAAACGTTGGTCGTAGTGTTATCCAATTGCGTGCAGTAATATTTTCAAATGCATGCTCCAGGGGCCATATTCAATACTCATTGCCAGACACTTAATCTTTCGGATTTGGGTCTGGATTTCCAGGGTAGTGAATTGGATTATTTAATATGGAATTCTGGTGATTTGATAATTACAGTAGGCAAACCTTCCTCCAGGTAGGCTTATTTGCAACAAAAAGGCATGCGAACACACACAACTGCAAGTATGTAAAGGTGAGAGCCCTCACCCATGCTTATTTATCAATTTAATGGCCCTGGTGTGTTTGCGTGGCATCAAGGAAAATAAACCTAAACCTCTTAAGAAAATTTGGATTGTGCAACAATGCCGGCCTTTGGTTTTTGGGGAATGATTGTTAAGATTTACAGAGAATATGGTTATGGCGTTTACTCTCTAACTGGGACGTTTTGGGACCGACACACATGGCGACACACTGCTAAAAGCAAATTACATTTAGTCATGTGTCCAACTAATTTAAATAGCACATTACTGGATTGTGTAAACAGTTAACTTTATGTAATAATGAATGTGGTGCGTTCTTTTGCTGAGTGGGTATAAAACAAATCAGGTTCCTTCCAGGGACTATTTTGCAGAACCACCACTGCTGCGTCTGGGGCGTTGCGCTGTGGTTGGGTTAAAGAAATGCAAACAACAAAACTAGTAGGTTAAACTGCTGCAGAGCAAGAGTTCAGCAGGGTGACGGCCGCAGGAAAGAAGCTTCCTCTGAACCTGCTGCTACGGGTGCGCAGAGACCTGAAACGCTTCCCGGAGGGGAGTGGGATGTGGTTGGGCTGAGAGCAGTCTTTGAGGATGCCGTGGATGGCCGCACTGGAGGGGAGTGAAGAACCGGTGATGCGTTGGGCAGTTTTCACCACCTGCTCATGGGCAGAGCAGTTGCCATACCAACAGGGTTCCCACAGGGTCTTAAAAGTCTCAAAACGGACCAGCCGGCATCAGGTGACCAACCTGCGTAGGGTGACAAGCCGGCGTCGGGTGACAAGCCGGCGTCGGGTGACCAGCCGGCATCAGGTGACCAGACGATGTCAAGTGACCAACCGCCGGTCTAACTTTGTAGGATATCATATGTTTCGGAGTGCATACATCACCCGTCCATGAGAATGTGTTGTAAACTGGCACAGGACAAAGAAGTTGGGGTTCCAGAAGGATGTGGTTCCAGAAGGATGTGGTTCCAGAAGGATGGGGTTCCAGAAGGATGGGGTTCCAGAAGGATGTGGTTCCAGAAGGATGGGGTTCCAGAAGGATGGGGTTCCAGATGGATGTGGTTCTTTGCGTTTTTTTAATCCATCTATTGGAGAATGGAGTATCGGTGGCAAGAACCAGCAATTTTTCAACGGTTAATTCATAATGACATTTACAGTCCTGTCGCCAGTGTCCATATGTGTAGATGAGGTATAAAGGATTTCAGGATATTTAATCTAATTATGGAAATGCACAGGATTGAAATATTATCAGATGCTAAGAAAAAAAACACAATCCGAACATTATAAGCTTAACAAAGACAGGAGTCATTGCAGGTCTGCTGTTACCACCTGTATATCCCTGCAGAGATTGTTCTTAGAGCAGTGAGAAAAATATTAGTTCACTAAAGTAAGGCTGCAACTAACGATTATTTTCATTGTCAATTAATCCGTCCATTATTTTCTTGATTGATCCATAAGTTGTTTGGTCTATAAAATGTCAGAACATTTTCAATCAGTGTTTCCCAAAGTCCAACGTGATGTCCTCAAATGTCTTGTTTTGTCCACAACTCAATGATATTCAGTTTAGGAGAGAAGACCCTAGAACATATACACACTCAAGAAGCTGGAATCAGACAATTTTCTTTCATAAAAAACAACTCAAACCAATTTATCAATTATTAATTTAAATGTTGACGACTAAACAATTATTAATTAATTGTATCAGTTTATTTGTCAGACATTGCTATATCTAAAGTGCAAGTGCAACCAAAGCAATGTACTGTATATGGGACTTTAATTTGAAGTCTGGTCCCTGGTTAGGCTTTTAGAAATGACACACATGGTAAAACACTATAAAATAGACTTACAAACTAACACTTGATGCAGACAAACAGGCATCACAGATGCATTAGTCTATATCCTCGACATTACAGGACTATGGTTACCTGGTCCTCAGAGCTCTGCAGGGTAAATCAGGACAGCTACTAGACTATCTGTCCAATCGGAGTTTTCTCTTGCACGACTATACGTTCCACCAAAACAAGTTCCTTCCCGAGGCTATTTTTTTTAAGTGTAGCTTAGCACCAGACATGAACATTGTGATTGGTTTATAGAAATACCAATAAACCAGAGCACATTTTTTCCCATCCCGGAAGGCTGTGTGGACTACTCAGACCTTCCTCTGCAGCGCTGTGGTAGAAGGTCTGCTAAAGAGAGACTACAGATGCATAAAACCTGACGATACAGCAGACAGAGGTAGAAACCTAGATGATGTCCTTGGGTCAAATTTGACCAGTTTTCAAAGATTCTAAATCAGAAATTTGGGTTTTTTTTCAAGAAAACTGCCCAAAAAATAACATGAATGGTTCCATTCAACTCTCTTTGCAAATCAAGTTAAGGATCAGGAATTTTGGTTAAATTCTATTCTAATTCCAATTATATTCCATACTTTTATAGCATTTGGAAAAAAAAATGAAATGGTCTCAAAATTAGTTTATCCACTAATTCATAGTGAATAATAAATTCATAATTTTTTTTTTTAGTTTTTTCATTGATTATGAATTCCAAAAACAAGTGTAAAACTAGTGGTAATAAGTTGATGTTAGTGGTAAATCTGGTGGGAGCGGAAAAAAATGGTTCATTTTTTTCAAAATTGTGACCTGGGAGGACAAGTTGCATGGGTGACGGGAATACAACATAAGGGTTAAAAGCTGAAAATTAAGACACATGAATACAAAAAAAACAAAACAGTAAGACAAACTCAGACAGGAAGACGTATGTAACTAGGATAAGAAGTAGAGACATTTACTGAAATAACAAAGAATAAAAATTATAGCGTGATGTATCAAACATGCGACTATTTAAGCCGTAGTTTAAGTAATCCGATCATTTTTGCAGCTCTGTACTACAGTAAAGCCTTTTTTTCTTTTCTTGCAGGCTGTTCTGTCATTGCAGACTTGACTTGTGTTAATGAAGCCATTTTACAAATGTTTAAAGTGCAGTTGCTCTTTGGTTTCCCACCCTTTGTCCTCCTTATCAGGCATCTGACCCACAGGTAATAGAAAGACAATGTCACCAGATTAACAGCTACAGAATGGACTGCTGTTTCCCTGGCAACGGAGTGCGGTAGAGGAGCAGGAGGATGGGATGGAGTGATTAAAAAGAGGAGAGGGGGAGCTGAAAGGAGAGAAGTGACGAGTTGGATTGATGAGAGGAGATGGATGCTGGGATGATTACACAGAGAGAAGAAAAGAATGACGGGGCAAGAGATGTAGGAAGAGACACAGAAAGTGATAGGGTCATTAAAGACAGAGGCAGATCAAAATAAACTGATGGATGGAGCGTTTAAAAAGATGAGAGGGAAAATGAGCCGGTGAGAGGAACGGCTGACCTGACTTATGAAAGAAGATATTGGGTCTAATGAAACTTTAAAACACCTCTGTAGGGAAATAAGTTAGCGGCAGCAAATGTTGAGAAGGGGAGAGCAGAGATTAAACGAACATGTTGCCCCTTTGTGTTTAAAAAAAAAAAAATATTTGTGGTTTTTTTTCTTTTGCTTTTTTATAGGTTACAACTACAACACAAAATCTATACAAAAGGCAACAATCTCATGACAACCAGAAGGCCAAAGTCAAAATGATTGAAACACACCAATATTGATTGTTGGGTAGGAGACAAATTGTGTTGAATTCAGACACTTTGTCCAAACAGACAGGTGGTCAGATTGGATGGCGGGCATGCAGAGCACGGGGCCTTGACACCAGACACTCCTCCATGCTTCGGTTTAGGCAACATCAATTCCAGATTAAAGCTGGTTAACCCTCTGAGCCCGAGACTCACTTTGGGCTTTAAATCCATACTGTTAT
>NC_045748.1:20581272-20581807 GCF_008692095.1 Etheostoma spectabile | reverse complement strand
GGTCCACTTTATATCCATAATTCATAACGTTGTGACTCCTTTTTGCCGCTGAATCGTTCGTCTAATCTCTGATCTCCCGCTCCGTGTCTGTCCTGTCTATTTTTCAGGAAGTACATGCCCATATATGGGAGATAAGGGCACCCCTCTTGTATGGAAGGCCAGAGGGGACAAAAATGCCTATAGACTCTATTAAAGGCCAAATGTTGCACTATTTAGACACATATTTGCTTGTATAACATTGCTGTGGGTGCAATATCAATAAATATGACATTATTATGTTATTATTGGCATAAGACACAATGCCCTAACACTAGTTAGGGCATAGAATCGAATATTGTTAGGGAGTAGTAGTTAGTCACATAGTTTTCAGATTTATCTATCATATAATCAAGAATATAATAGAACTAAAGGGAGACTTGGCATACAGCCCGTTGGGGAGAGTTCTAGCCCGGCCGGGCTGGAGCTCTTATTCTATTTTAGCATTTGAAAAACAAACTGTAGTGGTTTTGAAATAGTGTTGAGTAAAAGTTGACAT
>NC_045748.1:20580652-20581262 GCF_008692095.1 Etheostoma spectabile | reverse complement strand
GTGATTATCCATCAACATCCAGTCCTTTAATTTTAGCCTAAATAATTCCTAATTTCTGCTTTTTTAACGCAAACATCAGGTATAACTTCCTATAAATGAGGTTTATTGACCATAAATTCAAAAAACAACTGTAAAACTAAAGTTAAAAAGTTAGTGTTACGTAGTGTTAAACGTAAAAAAAAAGTGACAAAACAAAAGTGTTCATTTTCAATTTGGATGGGAAGACAACACAAGGGTTAAGGGACTATTTTCTCAGCAGCGGAGGAATTTTACTTTGCTCCTGTTAGTTTTAAACAGAGAAGCACACTACAGTCGGGATACCTTGATAGGTTTACCTTGTCTCTCTTGGTTTTGCTGTAATAATAGTTTTAGACAGCTGGGGACTTATTTTGATACACTAGTTAGGGCATAGAATCGAGTATTGTTAGGGAGTAGTAGTTAGTCACATAGTTTTCAGATTTATCTATCATATAATCAAGAATATAATAAAACTAAAGGGAGACTTGGCATACAGCCCGTTGGGGAGAGTTCTAGCCCGGCCGGGCTGGAGCTCTCTTTACCTTGTCTCTATTGGTTTTGTTGTAATAATAATTTTAGACAGCTGGGGACT
>NC_045748.1:20570759-20580642 GCF_008692095.1 Etheostoma spectabile | reverse complement strand
CACTGAGCTCCTCTCTCCTCTATCTTACCATCTTTTCATTTAAGTGCATCCATGTCCCAGAAATGCTTGTTACTAACCTAGCTCTGGGGAGTCATTCCCTGGAGTCCTTATGTTCTTTTTTCCCCAGCATGTTCCCTTGGATCAGAGGGCTCCAAAATCAGGGTAGCAGCTGTCGCCATGGGTCCCGCACACGTTTGGATGCCATGTTCAACTGCTACACTGCAGTGCCCTGCTACGTCCTGCTACGTCCTGCTACGTCCTGCTAGTCGCTGGGCCTTGTAATGCCGCACAGCGTCCTGCTACGCCAACTACTACAAAGAACTGTACAACTACTAATTTTTTCATTTTTGTTTGCCACTCTTCATTAACCCAACCGGCCCGTCAGACACCGCCTACCAAGAGCCTGGGTCTGACCGAGGTTTTGCCTAAAAGGAAGTTTTTCCTCGCCACTGTCGCACTGTTGCTGCTCTGGAGGAAACTATTAGAACGTTGGGTCTTGTAAATTCTGGAGTGTGGTCTATCTGTAAAGTGTCTTGAGATAACTCTTGTTATGAATTAATGCGCCACAATTTAACAATAAGAATCATAGGGCCTGTTCTTTCCGTCTTTGCGTTAGGATTGAGGAGGGATCTTTAAAATTTTGGGGTGACTGGCTCTATCTATCCCACATAGTTAGAGCCAGTCACAACAGTTTTACTACATTATTTTTCATTAAAGTGGACATATTATGCTTTTCTGTATTTACTGTCATGTCTACAATGTTATAATGTCAGATTTCCATGTGAATAGAGGCCAAAACTTATATAAAAAAACGAGGTAAATGTATTTTAGACAGAACCCTGTGAGCTAAAATGTTCAGAGTGATCAGTTTTTCCTGCTCTGGGCTAAGTGTTACGCAACGCTTAGCTGGCCTTCTGTGATTGGTCAGCTTCCCCAGGTAAGCAGGACTGGAATGTTTACATTGTTGCTACATGCTAACGGCACTAAAATATGTCGTCTTGGCTGCCTATCTTGTTCAATTCTCCCCAATTACGGGTCACATTACTCCTGAAACATTCCTGGTTATGTAGTATTTGGTTTAAACGCCTTTATCTGCGATTTTCGACGGTAGAAAGTGCTGCTCCGTTCCTCTACAATCTAACGTTAGCACACTGCTAGCTAACTGTTTAGTAGCTGCATGCTAACGCAAGATAGTTATCTTGCCTGCCAATGTTGGTCCTTTTGCCCCAATTTCGGGGGTCAAATTACTACTTGGACATGTCAAGTTGCGTAGTATTTAGTTTAGTTAGGGATTTCTTGTTTTGTTTTTTTTGCAGTAGCTCCAGCTGTTACTAGGGAAACAAAATCGGAGCGCAGTGGAGAGTCCAGAAAACACGTTGACCAATCAGAGCAGACTGGGCATTTTCCGGGAGGGGGGGCTTAAAGAGACAGGCGCTCCAACAGAGCCTCTCATACAGAGGGTGACTACAGGTGCAGCAGCCATGGGCAGTAGGAGAAACATGAACTGTTTTTTGAACATTAAAGCATGTAAACATGTCCTAGTACAAACACAAAATGCAAATATGAACCTGAAAGTACTTTATAATATTTCCCCTTTCATTTATATTATATACAGTAAGTGAAGTTTTGAGGTATTTCTATTTTGGTTGGTTCTTCATATTTTATTGTTCTTCACCAAGACATTTCAGATGGAAATACTTTTAATTCTCTAATAAAATAACCAAATATGAAATCTAAGCTTATGAACCTGCAATTGTGTTTCCCATCAGGATATTTCAGGCGATACAAAAATAACCAGAGGAAAAGTTGTACATGGATAAGACCATTGTGATTTCTTTATTGATTTTTTTTTTCTTCTTTTATACATAGAGTGGAACAACATTAATTCTCCCAATAGCTCCTTCATGTTTCATCATCGTTTTATTCCACACCACAAGTTTTCAGTCACTTCTCTATTTCTGTTTCAACCAAATGTCAAAAAATAAAAATGCATCATTTGATTTTTGATTGTTGGATGACAACCATGAAAGAAAATGGTAAAAAAAAAAGAAAAAAAAGAAAAATGGGGTCAGTAAACAGAAAGGAATGAAATATCATTTTTGGATTAGATGAGGCTTTGGCGGGAGAGCGTGTGATTGAGAAATGTGGTCAAGCTTGATGTTTGGGCTTGAATAAGTTATCTGATACAGAAGTGGTGTGTGGATTCCCACAGTAACTTAAAAAGTGGACTGATTGGGATTTGGTTCATAGACGGATGTCATGGATTTGCCTCTTTGACCTTTGCCACCTCAATGTTGTTGTTGCTGATGTTGGAATCAACACGTTGCAGTTTTTTGTTCTAAATGTTACTGTCCACATGGGAAATACACTTAAATGCATATAATTTTAATCTGATTAGTTTGGTACAAAGCCCCCGAAGTCCTGTATATTGATTTTGATGACAGTGTAGTGTAAAGCTATCAACATCAATTTACAGTAAGCAATTTTTCATCATTAACACATTATTCTTTATGCTAAAATTCATTTGAAATATCTTGCATCTGAACCTCTTCACCATCCAAAAACAAAAAATGCAATTTGTAAGCCCATTATTTTTCATTTTCAAAGTATGTTCCAATCAGAAAAAAAGGTTTTCTGTTTCCTAAGTTCAGATGTAGCTTGATGCTCTGAAGCGAATCAGGAATGTAAGAAAG
Source organism: Etheostoma spectabile (assembly GCF_008692095.1). Lineage (NCBI taxonomy): Eukaryota > Metazoa > Chordata > Actinopteri > Perciformes > Percidae > Etheostoma > Etheostoma spectabile. The sequence continues at coordinate 20,577,949 of NC_045748.1, read as the reverse complement.
GTAGGACTAGAAGTGCTTTAAAATGTACTTTGGTTTTCCTTAAACTAACACTGCATGAACTTTAATACAAACACAACGCACAGATTTGATTTATTTTGGCCTTTCAAACTTGTTGAGTTAGTATTTTCCTTTTGATATTCCCGTCTCTTTGCCAATAACAATGTTCTGATGCTAAGTAACTTAAATCCAGATAGAAAGAGTAAAACATTTGATGTTTTTAGTCTTACTTAATTTTGTTCTTTGGGCCATTTGTTCTCTCACTCTTGTTGTTCAAAGCCAATTTTGCAGACTAGTTTCAGCTTTGATTACAGACCGCTGCATGATGAACGGTCTGTAGCTCACGGAAAACCTCCTGATGTTTTCTCATAGACGCTGATGCTTCGCCCTCGGGTCGCTTCGGCCCAAGGTCAAAGGTCAAACTAATGCGAGATGCAACGCAAAGTTCTGTGTGTATAGCATAGCATTTTGGAAATGAAATGAGAGGATGATAATAATAATAAGGTTACTAATAAGTATCACAATGCATTACACGGCTAGCTAATCATAAATATACTCATGCATAAAATCTGGGCTATAGCACTGCTGTACGGATAATGTAACTGTGATGCTAGCATTAGAACAGGAGAGGAAGGACACCAAAACGTGACTTTAAAAAACGATGCATAGAAATAAACTAAAAAATGTGGCTGGATTTAAAACCAAGCCGATGGATCAAAGAAGCCGGTATTATTCTGGGCATCATTCCAACGTGTTCCCAATCCTAAGAATTTCCACATGAGGGGGACAATGACCCCTTCAAATGAACCAGAGTAAACTTAAAAAAAAAAAAGAAAAGATGTGAAATTATAAATCAGTCAGACGGGACAGAGTGAAAACAGTAATACATCAACAAGAAAGAGAGCATAGAAAGAAAACAAGCATTTTTCATTTTTGGTTTTAGCGCAACTTTTTAACTATGACAAAAAAAATAAAAAAATCACAACTTAAAAATGTGTAAAGTTTTTTTTCCCCACATTTGTTTTGCTTTAAATTTACAGTTACCCCCCCAGAAAAAGAGGAAGAAGAGCAAGTGAATAATTTATGACATACGCTATTATAACATCATCCTAACTCTAGTGTCTATGAGGTATATCTGCAACAGTTTGGTAAAGAGAGCACGGTGTGCGCACAACTCGCACACGTTTGTCTCATGCTTTTTCGTCGTTTAAAGCTTTGCGACCATTTGAAGAAAGAGAAGGAGGAAGGAGCTGCATTTCCAACAAAGCTTACATCGGATAGGTTGTATTAAACACTGTTTGTTTTAATGGTGGGGCCATTGAAGGTGAGACTGCACGATCAGTTAATTCAAGATATCTCAAGCTTGGTTTTCAGTCAGCAGAAAAAGCTTCCCTTTAATCATAAAATGACTGTCCTGTGATCCCCCCAAAAAAATGTTCTCTTACTTTTAAAACAGTGACGCTTGGTTCAGACGCAAGATCACCCTTTAGCGACAATGCTAGCATGTAGTTTAACCCTCGTGTTGTCCTCGGGTCAAATTGACCCGCTTTCCTATATCAATGTTCTTTTTAATTCCTCAAAATAACATGATTGATTCCACACAACGCTCTATGGGGTGATTCTGGGCCTTCTTATTCAATTTTATAGCATTTGAAAAACAAATTGAAGTGTTTTTGATGTATATGTTATATAGTAAAAGTTGACATATTCCAGTCTGTGATTATCCATCGACATCCATTCCTTTACTTTTAGTCGAAATAATTTCCTAATTTCTGCTTTTCTAACTCAAACGTTATAACGGTATACTTTCCTTAAGTATTGAACAAAAAGTCCCAAAAATAACTGTAAAACTACAGTTAATAAGTGAGTGTTACGTAGTGCTGAAAACGTCAAAAAAAGTGACAAACATTGAAAAAAAGCGTCAAAAGTGTTGAAAAAAGTGTAAAAAATTTAAGAAAAAGTTAAAAACATTGATAAAAAGCATAATTGATTTTCAATTATAATAGGAAGACTACATGAGGGTTAAAAAGACTGAAAATCAGCATAAGGAGGTTGGTTGCGGTGGTGGATGGATCAAACAACATCCTTTTTACAACGGACCCAAAAGGACACTGGGGGCTTGAGTCCCATTCTGGACACCATTTGCAACCCCACCCACGGTCTTTTCCTCAACCTAACTGTCCCGTCAGTTCGTCCTGACCCAGAGCGTCAAAAAGTGACGCAGAGAGTCCCGACCAAGCAAGTCTAAATATGACGCTAAAGGAGAAATTTTGCGTTAGTAACAAACGCCGGACCAAGCGTCACTTTTTTGGGGGGGGGGGCTTTTCACTTTATTAACGTGGCAGTGGGTAGACACGAAAGGGGGGGGAGAGAGATTTGGGATGACAGCAAAGGGCTGCAGGTTGGATTCGAACCCGTGCCTCTGCAGGACTCAGCCAACATGGGCGAACACTCTTACTGGGTGAGCTAGAGGCGTTTGGTGCAATGGGCGTGAGAATGTGTTGCGACTGATAATAAGTTCTAAAGATTACTCTGTGATGATGAGAAAACAGGTTTAACAGCACGAAATAACTTCCATGTGTCTCATTCTGCTGCCTGAATGCTAACAACTCAAATTTAATTTTAATAATATTTTTTTCAGTTCATGTATAATTGTGGTCTCATCGTTTCAGATCCGTCTAAAAACACACAGAGAATCAGATTGGACGTTTTTTTTTTTCTAGACAATCTGTGAGAAGATGATAAGCTTATAAAATAGATATTTCCTGTGGAAACCCAGCTCAGAAATCATAGAGAAAGAAAAAGAGAGGGGATAGTAAAAGGAAAGAGTCAAACAGAACAGAAAACCTTTGGTATTGACTCAGGATTTCTTTGCGCTGATTGCATTGCAAAGTACCAGAGAGGAAGAGGAAACGGAGGTGGCGCTGAGGTATTTATTTTTCACAGAATTAGAAAGTGTAGCACATTGGAGAAGACTAGACTTCGCTTTGGTTCAAGCAAGGCACACATCCTAGGTTATCTCCTACTTTACGACAAAAGGGATCTCAACGTCTTGTTGTCTCGTGTTTTCTTTGTTTTCTTTTGGGAAAGGAGTCTGAAAACTGGCTCAACCCTCGACTCTAACCAGGACAAGCCGCACATCTTTTACTACGCCATTGGGCTTCCCTGGTTAATTTTTAAGCCAAATGCTTGTAAAAAGTGAAGCGAAATGGCATCATTGTACTGGATATCCCTAACCTGACTTTTATATTGCTGCTTTAATGGAAAAACAGTGTTTTGTTAACCGCATCAACTGATTACATAGACAATGACATTTCTGCTAAGATATGCAACTCCTCAGCCTTCTGTCTCCACGCTGATGAAAACATCGAACAACTTGAAGTTCTTGTCCTTCACTCTCCTGCATGAGCTAGGAGTGTGTGATCAGTATCATCATCTAGCTCAGGGTTGTGTTTTTGGTTTTGTGGAGGCAGTGTAGGGGCCGTAAAACGGAACCAAAAAAGTTCACCAACAAACCCAGATTTCAAGTTTTTGCTACTTTCGGATGATGTTAAAATTTTGCATTGAAATAACAAATGAGAATTGTTGTGACCTTATTGGGATATCTTGTGCTGTGTGTCTCCTGATCTCTACTGGGCTGGTTATATTTCACAATGACACACAGTATGTTTATTTTGAAGTTAATAAGGTAGTACATCTACGTTATTTACTCTTAAATGTTCAGTCTCAGCATGCTGGGAACATGCTGCTTCTCACCAATCAGGTGGTCGGTCCACCACTTTGCTTCAGACTAAAATATCTAATATATTATCAAATAAATTGCCATTCAATTTAGGACAGATATTCAAGGTCCTCACAGGATTAATTGTAATCATTTTGGTGAACCTGTAATTTGAAATGTAGCACCATCACTAGGTCAAACTTTCTATTTGTCCTATAGTTTGGTCTGTAACCAAATACCTAATACCTAAGACTAAGGACATGACTCTTAGTGCTAATTCGCAAATGCTAACACGTTATGTCGCATGCTAAATAAAGATGGTTACTTTTGTACCATCGCCTGCTAAACGTAAGCATTTTAGTTTTTGGCAATGTGAGCCACGGATGTATTATAAGAACTGGACACAGTGTTCGAGGTGGAGCCCTGTTCCTTCCTATGAGAGTTGCTCTCCACAAGCCTTTTTGTCATTTGTCATATTGCTGAATTTGAAATTGAAACTGACCGCTTTAAGGCTCATTACCCACACGAATGTTGATTGAGTGAATCTGCTTGCGCTCCCTGATATCCAGCATCCAGCTGACCCCGCACCACACCTGCCTCTTCCCCATTCACACTCCGTCTTTTCAATGAGAAGAGACATTGCAAGGCCAAGAGAGAAGGAGGGAAAGGAGAAAGTAGAAAAGAGGACATAATGAGGCAACATCATTAAGAACAGAGCACAAACGCATGGAGCTGAGCGCAGACCGTACTGAAGAGGACAAAAATCTTTGGTTTCTTTGGTTTCATCAACACGATTAAAAGGACAAATGGAAAGTCAGTGAGGTAGCCTCTCCGGTTCTCACTATTGAAATAGAAAGGTTTTTTTTTCTTTTTACACACACACAAAGTCAGTCTTGGAAGCAGCTAGCTTTAAGGGACTCCTCAGTTTTCCTTCCTAACGAGTGAAACAAGTCGGCGTGTTTGCATTCACACAGTCACACACACCAATATTTGGGAATATGGGGAAACACAGCAGGTGTTTTCCTGTAGAGGTGCTGTGTGTTAACATCCCATTCTGCTTACAATAACCTGGATAAGATCTTATACCGACATAGAGAATCATAGAAAGAGTTGGATATAAGCATCGGATGTCATACTTTATGTTATTACTCTAAAGTTGAATGTTTTATGGAATGTTGGAGAGGACATTATTTAAGCTTGTTGAGTTGTGCGGAGCCCATAAGTGTACACCGTAAAAACTGGAGCCAATCTGGTGCAGATGGACCATGGTTTTCGTTTACACCGCAGAAACCCAGAATGCATTTGAACCTTGACACACCCTGACAGAATTACTGGATTTTCTCTTGGAAAAAGGAAAAAAAAAATGTTTGCAATGAACGCTACAAAATGAAAGCGGGATCAATAGTGAAATAAAGTGACTGCACGTGTAATTTAATAACTTGAAAAGTGGATTTAGTGTTAAGTTACTCCTTAAAGTTTCTGGTGTGCACTAGAAAGGCTGTTGCTCATGTCTCCTTAGGGGCTTCTTAAGGTTGTGATCATAAAAGTAGAGCGTTTTGTATTTTTGTCTTTATCGCTATTATATCTACCCAAGAAGAGCTATAAGCATTTTTGATTTGATTCAACTGAGTTATGCAGATGTTTGAGACGTAGCTTAAATCGGTTTGACTCTAAATTGCTTTCGTTCTTTCTTTCTTTCTTCTTGGGACATAAAATGGCACTTTTGAACATGTGAATACTGTATATAATTTCAATGTATGAATAAGACCTTAACCAGGGTATGAGCTGCGTGGATGTAAAGACACGCGGTTTATTGGCCTCTCAAGGATTCCAGTTATCTTTGGTGAGTCAGTTCATGTCAACGTGTGGCCCTTACTTCCCCTGATCAGGTGTCACTAGAACATCAGTCTGAAATTCATTGCTTGTTCAACAATGGTCAGCAGAATGCAAACAAATTAAAGACCCAACCAACAAAAAAAAACAACGACAAATTAGCCATAAAAAACACAGGGAGGGAAAGAAAAAACAGATGCAGTGCTCATCATTCAGTAGGCTAATATTTGTCGTAACGAGATTGTTGTCATTTTTGAAAAGTAAAGGCAAATCATTACCAGAGCAAAAAAACTAGATTGGCTAAAAAGTGAGAGCAAGTGTTGACATTCAGAAGTATGCAAGTCTAGTCTGACATTCCTACATGGTTCTGCCATTAAGTCTGAACATTCATTAAACAACATTGCATTTGCTTTTTAAAGTAAAGCTAACTAAGAATAAATTAACAGGCCTGGCATAAGCACTGCATCTTTGATGCAACCTACTATTCTTAAATACCCATAAATATTCATCAAAAAACAATTACATCTAATTAAATAACATTAAATTATTAAGTACAAAACTAGCGTGTTCTAAAAACACCTCATAAATAAATACAGCATTGAACGGAAAGAAAAAGGAACATTTACAATGTAAACTTTGGCAAAGCTAATCATCAAGGGTAAAAGGGTTCTGAGGGAGATTTGGCAACAAAATTTGTTCGCTTAAATTAATTCACAATTAAAAAGAAAACATAAATTACATTAAATACAAAAAAAAATATATCCCATATTGCAAAAACCTAGGAAGGAACATAGCAATAATAGTAGACACATAGGTATTGGCAAATCATTGTTTTAAGTACTTAAAAATAAACAAGCAATGAAAACCTCTTTGGGACAGTTTTTGGTTTCATACCCATTTGTTTTGTTTTTTTGGTATGGCAGGTTTAGCCTGTGTTACATCCAGACAGAACTGCAAGTGGGAATGGAAAATGGCCGCCACCCCCCTGAGCCACAAGCCACGCCCCTCCGGTGGGCGTGGTCAGTAGGATGGGCGGGTCAGGTGGGCGGAGGATTTCTTTGGACTAGAAGCTTTACATACAGAAAGAGAGAGAAAATTAAGGATAAAGCTATTTGACCGATATTTTAGCAGTTTCTCTCAGTGGGCGTAGTGTTTTTGGTTTGGTTTTATTTATTGTTGTCGTAAAAATGCAGCAGCAGCATAGTCCCCCCCCCCTATAGAACAAGCTAACGTGGGTTTGTTAGCATGCCCAATGATCACTTTCTCTGTGAGGCTCCTCCTCCAGCATGGCAGTGCGAGCTTTAACAAACTGTGCTGTTATGATAGATAGTTTCAAAACTTTCCCACCCGAGCCGGCAGTGCTTTTCATTGTTAGCTATAAACTTAACGGGTAGACTTTTGTCCCCTGGATTTTTCTCGGTCCATTAAATTTGGTCCGGTACCACATCTATGCTACTTTCAATTGGAATTCAGTGGGTTGCTTCAACGTTTCAAATTCATATCGTTATTGACATATCTCAAACAAGAAAAGTGAGTGAGATGCTGTTTTGGATTTGAAACCCCTGTGCAACTTAGCGTTCGGAATGGATGACACTTAGTTTTTCAGTCAGTTTCTTTTTTTTTTTTTGCTTAAATGATT
>NC_045748.1:20550895-20570749 GCF_008692095.1 Etheostoma spectabile | reverse complement strand
TTGGTCAATTGGTCCAAATCCTGCTTGAAACAACCTGAGCCAGTCTGCTTTAGCTGGTATCTTCTGGGCTTGGGTTGAAAAGTCAAAAAACGATCGTTGATCGATGATTGATAGATGACAGATCCAGGATCTGTTCTAGACTCTTAAATGGGTATGGAGGAAATAAAAAGGTGTCAGTGTGCTACTGTTTGTACAGCAGAAAATCTTTGGTATGTACTGTACGTTTCACATAGCGTTACATTGTCACTCTCTCCGCAGTAGGAAGTGTGCCGGGCAGCAGCCAGTTTAAAACGAAAAAGCGGCCTATTTTAATCCAAAGTGGGTGGAAGCAAAATGGAAGATGGAAGCTTTTAAGTAACTGTTAACAACCAAGTTGATGGGTTTTTTTTTTCTCTATCCTGACACAACAAACTGCTTGTGTCAAACTGTATGGATGTGAAGCAGCGGGGGGTAATAAACCGCACTGCACTGTTGCCCGGCAGCTTTGGTTTCTACTGCTGGAGATTGTTGGAGGTAGACTTTGTCCTGTGGATTGAATGACTTGTGGTTGATAAGAAAAACAAAACAGCAACAGCAGCCATCTGCGAAACTTGCAATGTCTCTTTTTGAGCATCAAAAGTTTGTGGTAACATGTGGCTATAGCAATGGGGGTGAAGGATTTATTACTATGATGGCTTCACGTGTTGACGCCATGCTGGAGGAATGACCAATCAAAATACCAGATGTCTTCATTTTACCTTAAGATACAATAGCCTACTGTACACATCTTTACAAGTGTCTGCTGTGGGGATTTTAAGCTAGATATTTTTGCTACAACAGATGTAGTAGAATAATAATTACTGAGTGAAAAGTCCAGATTTACCTTTTCGGGGGGAGGAGGACTGCGACTTGAGTTAACGGTGAATCTTTGGTTTGTTAGCTGATGAGGTTTCTGTTGTTCTTTTAACCATTTTTTACTTTGAAAAACTGCATAGGCACACGTTAAAGACAACCGTGAGAGACACATTAATGTTCTGCCTTTTTTGGAAGTCGGAGGCAAGACAATAGCCGACGGTGTCGTCCGTTGGTTCCTTCCTTCATTCCCGTGTGGTTTTACCCTTTTCAGTCCCCAAACTTGCTTCCCCTTAAAGATGGCCTGACGCAACATCAGGCAGAACAAAGCTACTTCTCCGATCCCATGATCTCACCCTTCCTTCTAACCTCCTTGTCGTCGTAGTCGTCACCCTCCATCCTTGACATCGTCGCCACCACTCTTTTTTTTACTTTTTTTTTCTTCTTCTTTATTTTTGGTAATAATTCTCTTCCATCTTCAGTTAAGTTTTTTTCCGTTTTGTTGGAACAGTTAGGTGCAGAAAAAGGTTTTCTTTGGTTTCGATTTGTCAATAAATAGAAAAAGTCTCAAGTCCATTATATTTTTTTTTTGGGGTTTTTAATTTTAAATCGTTCTTAAAGCCTTTGGCTTGCCTCTAACCAGACTGGGACTCAGCCTGGGGTTTCTAAGAAGCAGGGGCTGCTCACTAACGCCTTTCCTTTGGTTTTGGTTTTATTTTTGGTTTGATAGCTTGAGAGAGAGATGATTGATGAGGTGATTGCTGCTGTTAAAATGGAGTAGGAGGTGGTGGCGGTGTGTTAGTATTTACATCAGGTGTGAAGGGCTGTACAGTGTGACGTATCACAGTAAAAACCAATGGGTGTTGTGGGTTTTGGTAGGGATGGATGCCCGGTGAAGTTTGTCTGGACATTAAGACGGTCAGACAGGGAAAGTTTGCCTCTGTGTCTCAGTCCATGTGTCCTTTTTACCGAGCATCCAACTCTACTACGCTGCAAACAAATTCCATCTCGAGTATAATCTCAAGTGTTCTCCTCAAAATCTGTCTCGAAAACAACGATTGAGTGGTAAATGTCACCACTGTCAACAAGGAAACAAGTTCATTTACATGTGGAAAACGTTCATCTCATCTTGATGAATTAACACAATTTGGGGTCTGGATATATAAATTCGTGTTTGCAGCGTCAATGCCTGTCTTTGCGTTTTCCAGCCCGCCGACCCCTCTGGAAGAGACGAACCTGCCAGGCATCGTCTTTAGATTGTCCTCTTTTAACTATTACAAAGGCCCTGATTCGCCAAGACAGTTCGTCCTCCGCGGGTTCAGGCGGTCTACTGGTTCTGCCGTTGATTCTGTCACTTGATGCAGTAAGAGTTTGTGGTTAGCTTTTTAGGGTTTATGTGATGGCAGTTCTAGGTTTCCATAAAGAATCTTAGTTCTGTAGCTGGATTTACAAAAAACAGGTCAACAGCAAGGCTCTGAGCAAGTTTTAACCAAGGACCTCTTTCAGCATTGGTGAACTATTGCAGTCAAAAGTTTGTAAAAGAAGCACAGGCTCTGGACAGGGACACTGAAAGATTGTGTCAATCGTCCAACATTATGTGTCAAGAAAGAACATTTTTGATTACTTTAGCTAAAAAACTAGACAGCTCTTCTGTAAAAAGGGCCGTACGCTTCAAACAAACTACTAGATTGGAATAACGGAGAGGAATTTAGGTGACTTTCCGAAACAGACAATCCGACAATCACTCCCTTTTACACAGTGACTGGCCAGGTGTCCTCAGGTGTGACAGTATGTGGGGGTTGAGCTTCTCTCCGAAGTTCACCTTTTACATTCTTTACACAACTACTTCCATCACTTTTCGTGTGTAGTCCAATACCATTAATGCCTTTGAGGACAGATTGTCACCATTTGTACGATTTATTGGACCTCCCCCCGTTCTATGATGGGGCGAATGGGGCCATTTTGGAGCAGGTATAAACAGTTTGGGCTTTAGATGTAGTCAGAGAACATGTTTGAAGCAAACCTAGGCCTTAAGTGTCAAACTGCCTCTTTTTTTATGCTGTCTGTGCTCATTTTACAAAACCTTGGCAGAAATGGCTCAAGAAACCAATTTGTTTGCAACTGTGTTTTGTAGCTTCTGCTGATCTATTTAAATCCAAGGAGCTCTTAAAGCTCAGCAATCTCTTGTCTCTTAGATTCTCTGGACGCTGTGGTTGTGTCCAAAGTAATTTCATTTATGAACAGGGATTTTCCCCCTTTTATTTAACGGCCATCTAAACAGGGGAAAATCACAGGCTGGGTTTGGTGTCTGGGCTCTGAAAGAGAGCTGTAGAGAAGATGCAAATTTCCTTCAAATCTCAAATCTACCTTTAGTTCACCACACATTTTCCTCGAAAAATTTCCGTTCCAGCTGTCATCTTCAAACAGCACCAGTTTTTTGTGGTGTTAATAGCATCTTTATTCTAACTTATTCTAGATGGAAACCGCCGCCCTAATGGATGAGTTACCATGGTATCAAATGATGGGTGGCGGAAGCCAGGGTAAACTTTGCTTAACTTTGGTTTAGCTGACAATGTTTCGGTCAGGGCGGGAATTCTGGGGAACGTGATCTGACTCTTGGAAGTTGTGTGTGTGTTTCTGGAAAGCGGGTGTATTTGCGTGTTTGCAACAGAGTGTATCTACGTGTGTGTATGTGCATCGGTACATTACAGTGTGTAACAACAGATGCCGAATGGATTTCAGCCACTGTTTAGAAAAAATGGTATCCTGAGTTTTCTAAGATGTGAAGACCACTCGGCTTGGCAGAGAGCCCCGGTTCTATTGCAAAGAAAATGTGCTTCAAGATTGTGCTCACATACGTTGTATATATTCATATATAATAATACTCCACTGATGCTAAGTATGCCGAGAGAGAAAGCTTGTAACTCAACGTGTCGATTAATGTTTTTGTATCTGTTTTTTGTGCTTGCATATTTTGCCTTTTCCTAACTTTAGGAATCCTCACTTCCCATTTTAAAGAGTCAAATCGCTGCATGTTGCTCTTTTTAGAGAAAGAAAAGTTGGTTATGTTGTCATTATGTAAGAAAAATAATAATCCATCTACAATCTGGATTATAGTATATTCCAGAGATACATTTTTTAAATAGATATAGAATATTTTGGAGGCCAACTCTTCAATTCTGATCTCAAACAAACTTTGGTTTTTCTGTTAGTGTTTGTGACGGTTCAAATCGGAGACTGCACAGCCAAATGACACAGTTCTTGGACTGTTTTTTACACAAAAAAAATCATTGTATGTGACAAAATCATTTTAACATAAAGTCCACTAGCTTTTCCAGTCTGCTGACTCAGCACACTGTCCAAGCTAGAAAGTGGGCCTTAATGCAAGGATTATTTTGTCAAACATCATATGGTTTCTTATGTCCTAGAAATGTCCCCTCATACATCTTTGGTTTGGTTAAAAAAAATAAAAAAATTAAATTTCTAAATTTGACTGTGCAATCTCTGAAATCCAACTTCTGAATGTGAAAGTCTGCAACTCTGCCCCAAACAGATGCTTTATTGCCATCTTTGGGACATTTGTAGATATAAATACTACGACATTTTTTTGGATCTTATCCCAGAGCTTCTTGCACATTCTGTGGAAATAAAGCTTTCATTGGTTTGGGTTTGGTTGGTTGGTTCCTAGCTTATATATATTGCATAATAGAAAACATAAATCGTCTTCTAGTCTTTGGTATTTGGGCTAGTGGGTCAGCCTTTTGTCCTAAAGGAGACATCTGCGGTCAAAGTCTGTGATTTAAAAGTTTCTTTTTCCCAGTGAGGTTTCTAGGTTTTTATAAGTGAGTTTACCCTTCAGCTTCATTATGGATTCACGATGGATTTGCAATAGGCGGTTAGGCTACAAACTATTCGTCGCAGTGAGCAGCCCCTTTCTCAGTTTGTCACGCTCGACAAAAGCAAAACAGACAAACAAATAATAAAATGTAAAAAGTTAAGGTTTCCTCCTTGCTTCAACCGGAAACCCGTGCCCTCAACCCCTCCATCCCTCCCCCGTATCTCCATCGCCCCGTCCCACCCAGCCCAGGACTCCTCCCTGTTGCTTCCCTCCCCTCCCCTTCCTCGCCGTCTAGTATCACGCTTTGGTACAAGTGCTGGACGCTGAAGATTGGGCGCCGGGGCTGGCTCCGTCGTCTGTCCATTTGTCCAGGCTCCGGCGGCGGGCGTTCATGAAGAAGTTGCTGACGGTGGTGAGTTCGAGGCCCAGCTGCTGCGAGATGGTGAGCTGCATCTCCTTGGATGGCCGCTTGTTCTCCTTGAAGATGGCCAGCAGGGTGCGCCGCTGCAGGTCGGTGAAGACCAGCCGCGACTTCTTTGGCGTGTTGTTGCGGTCCTTCGCTGTGTCCTGCTCCTTCCGTTTGCACGCTGGGAGGAGGGAGGGGAGAGGAGAGGGGGAGAGACAGAAAATAGAAGTGTTAGTGTTGTTTGTATTATTTGAACGAAAGCAACATATTGGAGGAGGATTTAGCAGCCTAGTCTTAGTATATGAAACACAAAGTCTTGTTGACAAGTGAACTTCATGTTCCTGTGTACATCTGATATCTGTTTTTATTTTTTTGCTGTCTTGTCTGTCTGAGTCTTCCACTGTGTACAGCTCAGGTATTTCACTGATTTGGACACAACAGAGTCATATGAGAAGTAAAAAGCAATGTGAAAGTTTGAGATGAAGCATGAAGTTTAATGATGACTGTTTAGGTACTTACAGGGTGTGATTTGTGAAGAAAGCAGGGAATGGGGGGGGGGGGGGGGGGGGGGGGGGGGGTGTTTACGGATCATTTGCAACAAAACAAAACATGCAATAATGAAATCCCCCTTCTCATAGCGTACCATGGAAATAGTGCAACTCTGGAAAATAATCTCAAAATGTCTACGTAAAATACAGCGCCTTCAAGCCGGAGAGCGGAGTTCACCTTTTTTTTTGGTGCTTAAACTTAACCGTCATTGCTGCACTTTTTCTGGCTAAACTCCACTCCCATGGCCCCTGATGTGGACTTAACAACCTGACCAAGACTGCCTAACAGTTAGGGTCCAGTTCCACCTCCAAACAAACTCTGGCGCTGTGTGTGTGTGTGTGGTGTGATTTTAAAAAAGAACTACTACTGTTACGTCCCTCAGAAAGAGGGGCTCCCTGGCCCTAGGACTTAAGCCTCAGACCATGAATCTGTTTTACATCTAGCCAAGAGGTTTTTCCGTTGTTCCCCATTTCTCTTTCTTTCATCAGTCATCTGTCTGCTTTCATTTGTCCAACAAAGGAAAAAAATCCCCCCCAAACGAGTAAGAAAAACAAGTGTGTATTTGTATGTTAGCAGTTCCTCTTTAAAAGGGGAGTGAAATGCATTGACCACACAGTGACTATCCCCCCATAATAATACATATACTTACTTTTTCATATACAGCTGCAGTCCAAACTATTTATTTTAATAATCTGTTGTTTCTTGGTGAGCTCTTTGTGACGCCAAAGACGATACATAAGAAGCTATGAAGTGCAGACTGACCTGCTGTCAATTACCAGAGTTATATTTCCCCCTGTGGGCTCATGTAGCTCTGATGATGCCTTGTGACATCACCAAAACGGTCCAATCAATGAGTTGCCTGTCAAACCGCACCACGAGTAAAAAGCAACAATGTACCCATGGTCTGGACCGATTGAACCACACAGCAGGTGTGAAAGCGCCTTAATATTTCAATCTGGTTTTGTCAGTCCAGTTCACTTAGAGACTATAAGCACATCTGTATGTCTATCTGTCTGTCTATCTGTCTGTCTGTCTGTCTGTCTGTCTGTCTAAACATATTATACAGTACACTGTATACAGTGTCTTTCTCTCTTTAAGAAGAGTGACTCCTCTCAAATGCAACAAAGTCTTCATTCATTTTAAGTCTTTACTTTTATCATGAACACTGATGCTCTTAATTAAGCAACATTTGATGTAAAATTATAATAAAGTGTATTCGGCATCATATTCAGCACAAAGGACAGCCATCGCCAAGAGTCTTAAGTGATTCTTTTAGAAAAGAGTGTTCAAATGTAAAGGGTAACCTCGGTTTTTATGTGACCCAGGACCCTATTTTCCTGTGGTTTTGTGTGTAAGTGACTGATGGGAACAACAATCTTTGAAATGGGTCCAGTCTTAAGCAAGACCGCTGCGAAACAAGCTGCAATGTATCAAAAATGGGCAAATGCACACCTTTCATTTCAGTCAACTAAAAGGGCTTGTTTTACCACTCACTGATTGTCATGCTAAGTGTCTGACAACATTATAGAAAGGACGCCTACAGAGATAGACCTTTTTGTTAAAGAGTAAGAAATCAACCAGACTCCATTTATATAAACAGGCGATTACAACGATTTCAAAAGATTTTTGTTTCATTAGTCACTTAGGCACCAATGCATTGGAAAATAGGGTGCAGGTTGATAAAAAAAATGAAATTACCCTTTAAGGGCTCAATATTTACACCTGTGCTTTTCCTATACTGTGAAATGTCAAGATGTCCTCTATGAAAAAGACAGGGATAAGGGTTAGGCTATATGTGGGTTGCATTCAAATGAATATTACCAAAGTCTGTGCTAGCCCTCATCTTTACATCCGTATTTCATTTTTTTGAAGTGACAGCCCTAGTGGCCTAATAATTGTTTACCAGTACACATAGATGCTATCTACATCATTGTGATATTGTCAATGGCAATGTTTTACACTTTAAATGTGGTATTCTGGTTATATAATTCTTTCTGCCATTCTGTAGTCAAGGAAAAATATACAAATATAAGATTTACTGTAAAGTTGTACATATTCATATTAAAATGCAATGTACAGAAAAACAAAAACAGACAAAAAAGGACATCCCCCAGCACTATAATGTCTTAATGAATAATAATATCATGTAATACAATAGGAATAATAGTAATAACACTGCATATATTATGCCTGTTGTCAGTCGCTGAGAAAGAAGAGGTGGGGGTGGGGTGGTGGGGGTGGTGGTGGTTGGGGGGGTGGGGGTGTCGGATTTGATCATCTCTCTGAATTAAGTATGCACCAGTCAGAGCCCGGCTGATCAGTACGAATCAGGTTAAGGACTCAATTCACTAACACAACTATCACATAAGATGAAACTGTCCTTGCTGTGCGCGCACACACACATCCACACACACACACACACACACACACACACGCACCCCTCCTCCCGTCTCCTCTCAGCTTCTCCTCTCAGCGTTTAGCGACACGACGACAGATGCAAAGGACAGATTGCAGCTTTTTGTTTCTCTGCTGCTCTCATGGTAAATGGTTGGGTAGCTTTAAACCTTTCCTGATTAATACACATATAATGAATGTATATAGTAATATTAATAATATTAATACACCACTTAAAAAAAATGGAACTATTCTACACGTCTCGTGCTTCATTTTACACACACATATGTGTCAGCCTGACATATTTGGTATCTTGAGAGACATTGGGATCTCCACTAGAATCTAAATTAAAGTTCTGAAATAAGAAGTATTTTTCCCAAAACATGACTTGTACTCTGAGTACAATGTATACACGACCTGCTTTGAATTTGTATTGCCCTTACATTATTTTGTTTAGGGTTTAGTTTAGCATTGTGGCTAGTTTCAGGGATGAATAAGTCAAATATAAGCATCCAAATGTCCCTGTAAATACATGATATGTTATAAGGAACTCATGTTAATGCTCCCTATTGTCTGGAGTTGTAATGCAGGCAGTCACTGACAGGTGGTACTATTGATCTCTGAATATGAGTAGCCACAAACACCCTGGGTTTAAAACATACATTACTGTGTGTGTGTTTGTGTGTGTGTGTGTGTGTGTGTGTGTATGTGCGTGGTCGTTTGGATGAACGGTATAAACCCCATTTCATGTAATGCACATGCTTTGCTGGTGGACCTGTTTTGGTTATTTTTTAGACTGAATCTAATATTACAGCTTTGAGATTGTTATTATTATTATTACTGGATTAAAAGTGCTGTTCAACCTATTATTAATATTTATATAGATGGGACATAAACATGTGGATGGGACATATTATAGTAGATAGAAGAACAGTGGAAAACTGTGGGACAAGACTGTTTATTTAAAGTCTACACACACACACACACACACACACACACACACACACACACACACACACACACACACACACACACACACACACACACACACACACACACACACACACAGCACTGTGGAGATCTGACATTGCAATACTATTCTAAGTCTAAACTAGAAATGTTGGACCTGGCTAATTACTGAATGATATTTGCGATAACACATCTGACTGTGAGCTGATGTGTTTTTTCATCCAGCTGATCTCTTAATGACGGTTATCACAAACTCTCAGAAACCCAAATATTTCCACTGGAAGTATATGAACTATTATTTAAACAAGGAAAGAAGGGAAAGCAGCCATTTTGTTTCCACTACTACTTTTACTACTACTATAATTACACCTACTACACCTGGTATGAAGAAACAGGCTGTTTTTAGTCTTGCTGTTTATACAACTTTTTTACTTGCATTGTCTTTGTACAACTTCTAATACTATGTTTTTCTTCTCGCCCAGTACTCTTTGGAGAGGATCAATAATCCAGGAAGCGCCAAAACAATCCATGGGCTTTTAGTACTTTGACATTTTGTCCAATGTACTACTTCAGTTCTAATAATAGAAAGAAAATCCTGTCTTCACCTTCATAATAATAATGACAATAATAATTTGAAAAGAACAATACTAAAATAAAATAATCATAAAACACAAGTAGGACAAAAGGTTAAAATGAGATAAAAGCATGAAATGGAGTGGGATGGTAAAACCAGAAGAGACATATGGAATATTCAGAAAAAGCTTTGTCATGCAAAGTTTAATTTACTAATATAGTGGATAAAAACAACAATTTATAATAACAATAGTAATGATTTGGTCATTTTCTAGGTTAAAACTGGGCTATATTTGTTTGATAAATGAATGTTTTTGTGCATATACACACACATACACACACACACACACACATATATATATATATATATATATATATATATTGTATACACACACACACACAAACACACACATCCAAAAATACATCCAAAACAGTGTCTATGATTTTTTTTGTGCACTTTTGTAGTGTTTGTTTTGCACCTGGCATTTCCTGACTGGACTTGTGTTGATCATCATGAAGCTCTGGTAGCTGTGAGTAACTGGAGGTACTTCCACCTGACAGAAAAGAGTATACAGGGTTTTATTTTCAATATTATTTACATGCATATTTCATGCATGCATATTAAACACAACAATCTACGGTTCTGAGTGACTGTAGCTGCCCCGTATTGTTTCCACTTTGAGTTACACATTTCATTTTGCATTGCTCCCGATAGCCATACACAAAAACTCTCAAGTACTGAAAGTTGACATATATATATATATATATATATATATATATATATATATATATATATATATGTACCATGTCTTATTATTATGTCACTTGCATGGATTGTCATTTGCACAATGACTTTAGCACTACACACCTGCACTTTAACTATGCCATTTGCACAAGGGCTTTAACTTATTGTATTTTTATTATGCCATTGCACAAGTGCTATTGTCTGTCATCTGAGCCCGTTAATAATGTCTATGTTGTTGAAATGTGTCCTTTAATCTTGCTGTGTATGTACACTGTTTGTTGGAGTGTGACGACCTACATTTTGCCGAATATGTGACGGCACATTGTGGCAATGACAATAGAGTAGAATTGAATTGAATAGAAAAGCTGTTGTATTCTTTTGACAGTTGTACTTAAACCCATGTGTTGTATCAGCACTAGTGTCAAAAACATTTCAAACCATACTTGGCTCTGAACGTCCAAAGAAAGACAATAAACAAACAGAAAACGTTGACTTTTCAACCAAATTAAGCCCAATTTGAATTGATCTCGAAATCCCCAAATCAGTGCTCCCTTAGTAATGTAACAATTTCCCTTTTAGACATGGCATACATTACGTTGCTGGCTTCATCTGTGTGTTTCAGTGATGTCTTTTTGTAATTTAGATATACTGTATGGTGTCTTTTATGTAAATTTATTGGAACATGACTGCTTTACTATTGTATAATATCCGACAAAACATCAAGTTAGGAATATTTTTATTGTTCACAAACTGTGTGTAAAGCATTTTGCACGATAACTTCTAACTTGCAGTTGGCATGAACGACAATTTAAAATATAGGAAGGCAGTACTGGTCTGACTATTGTAATTATATAATATTCTCTTTTTTTCACCTATTGTGCTGCATTGCTAGAGAAAAAGAAAAATCCCACGGAAGAATCTCCCTATGTATCAAATAGGTCAGCAATTACATAATGAATAAAATACTACTTTTATTATTATTATTATTATCATATTGTAAATAGATTTCTGATATACACCTTTTCCTCTCTCTGTCTCTCCCTTTTCTGCTTGCTGTAGCGCGATGAAAAGCAACTCAGTAGCAGTTCGCCCCAAAAGTGCAGACACATTTACGTGTAAAAAAGGAGCAATCACAATCACCCACACACACAAGCAGCGTCCCGTCAATGGAGAAAGAGCACGCTTGAGCGATTCAATCAGGCTTTTTTCCCCCCGCTGGTAGAGGTTACAGTGAGGATCAAATACACAATTATATTATTCAAAAGGGGTTTACCGGTTTAGCGGAAGGAGGGGAAGAGGGTTGGCTATTCTTTAAAGGTAAGCGTTGAATCAATAGGATCAATAAAGCAGGGTTCCTCTGTCTTTCATCAGCTCTCTCAGTCTCTCAGAGACATCAGTGTGTTGCTAAATGCGTCTCTAACTGCAACCGAGATCAGCAGAAAAAACAGAGAATCTCTCGCCTTCTCTTTCTATTTTCTCTTTCTGCGTGAGTCAGCTGTCACAGAAGGCCTCCCTTGCCTCTTTTATTATACACTTACTTTATAACAACTAATCACATTCCCCTAACAGCACATTGTTAAATCATCATCTGTATAACAATGCAACCATATCCAAATGCACATAATGAGCATCTTCAGCACAATGTTTGTCAAGATTTTAGTCATCTTAGTCATCATTGTTGTCACTTTCTTTTCTTAAAGCTAGAGTGCGTACTTTCTGTCACCTCCATGAGGAATTCTAAGTGATTACAACAACACTGTCTGCGCATCCACACTATACACGCCTTTGTGATCACGCCCCCACACCCCACCCCTCTGCCCCACAGTTGCTAGTAGCTAGTAGTAAGGAGAACACAGAGGACTAAAAACAACATGCTGGACTCTTCATAAGACTCTTCACTCGAGTTCTTGCGTGCAAAAGTCCAGAAATCCAGAGAGAGTTGTGTGGAGCTGGTTGTCTTATTTAGCTTTGTAGCAACTACTTTGGCAATGGCTTGAATGAAACGGACGAATCAACAAGTTAGGCACTAAAGCTTTAAGTAAGAAGTAAGTCAGCACACGCTAAGCCTAGCTTAGCATAAAGACATCCCAGCATCTCTAAAGCTCACTAATTAATAACCTGTAGTATCTAATTTCTTTAATGTGGTCAGACATAAATGTAAAAAACATTTACAAAGTTTGCGGTTCCTTTCGAGTTACGTGCTGGAACTATTCCTTGTTAAACAACAGTTGACCCCAGTGTCTGTACACAGCTTCCTGAAGTCTTCTCGTCACAGCGAGGTTAATAGATTTGGTACCATCTTAACTGTACAGAGAGAGAAAAAAATTTGACAACCTGTGTTGTAGCTGGAGATGCTGCACAGAAGAACTGGGTGCCCATACTGTGTTAGTCTAGTCACCAGACCGAGCCAAGCTCAATAGATTTGAGATTGAGCGTTAGTGTGGGGAGTCTGCTCTGCAATTTCTCTGCACAAGAGGCGTGACCAACGGGAATAGTTCAAATGACTCTGTACGCAATTGGATAGTCCTTCACCAATCAGAGCCACAATCCGGGTGACGTTGAAGCGGCAGCGGCATCAACGGGCGGCTGCGCTTCGGTGGCCGCCACGTAAACAATGCTTCTATATCGTCATCATGTTAAACCCGCCAATAGTGTGCCAGGTACATAAGCCAGTTTGTGATTGGTTGAACTGAAGCAGGAGAATTAAACGTGCAGGTTTTCAGACCAAGCTGCAGAGTGGGCGGGGTTTACCCAGTCTAATACTTTCTTAATTACTGAGCTTTAGTGGTGTAGAAAGGTGTATTTCTGAAACTTGGAAATAACCAGGCTAGCTGTTTACCATGCAATACTCCACCTTTAAAGCCTTTTTCTATTTACGTGAATGGGGTTGAGTGAAGTGCTCAAGTCTCAAGAGCTGGTAACACTCACAGCAAACACATCAGTGTATTATACCAAAGATTTAGAGTGAATGGCTGCTAAACGTCAATAAGAACATCAAGGTGATGCTTTATTGAAGCAGCCATTTCAAGTGAACAGGGAGAAAACTAACAGGAGAGAGGTTAGGCAGGGGACGTTGAAATAGAGAGGGAAAGATGGATAGCAGAAAAGAAAAGATCATGAGGAGAGTGGAGATGACAAAGAATACAGAGTGGGGGAGAAGGATGGAAGGAAGATAAAGAGGGCTGAAGAGAAAGATAGAAGGAAAGGAAACATGGGGCGCACGGATAGCACAGTTGGTAGAGCTGGCGCTCTTATGTAGAGGTTCACACCTCAACGCAGCGGGCCCGGGTTTGACTCCGACCTGCGGCCCTTTGCTGTATGTCATTCCCCTTCTCTCTCCCCTTTCATTTCTTCAGCTGTCCTGTCTAAAAAGAAAAATATGAATATTACAAGTTGGGGCTCCCTGGTTGGCTCACCTTGTGGAGCATGCACAGAGGCTTAGTCCTCGGGTTTGGTTCCAACCTGCCATTCCCCCCCTCTCTCTCCCATTTCATGTCTAAGCTGTCCTGTCTACTATAAAGGCCTAAAATATCATTGAAATATTGCATGTTGATTAAGATTGATTTTTTTGATTAGGACAATGCACATGAATCAACATTTCAGAGTTAACGCCCTCTGACGTCTGCTTAGAAGTGGTGAATTTACAACTTGCTGCGATATAGTCTGCTTTTTGTTTGATGTCTAGTGTCGGGGAAAAAAGAAGTTTCCTTTTAATGAAATGTTCTGAGTGAATTTAAGATGTGCTTTTATCGTGAAGGCTAGATATGGAAAAGTCAGCGTTATGGCAGTTTGTTTTCCCCCGTCAACCTTTATTGTGTGTTTGTTTAGTTTTATTTACAGTTTATTATTATCCAATATCCAACGCTGCCCAAGCTGCTCTACATTTTGGGTACCCAGGAAGGAGACTCATACATATAGAGGGACCTCGATTTAGAGTTATTTACTTACGAATTTTTGGATTATTCACTTTTACGTCACACATTTTGTTTATTAAAAATAAATGTTTAAAAACAGGAAATGAGTGAGCCAACAAGCTTTGGTTTCATTTTACAGAGAGAGAGACAGAGAGAGAGAGAAAGACAGAGAGAGAGTGCGAGAGAGACAGAGAGAGAGAGAGACAGAGAGAGAGAGAGAGCGACAGAGACAGAGACAGAGACATAGAGAAAGACTGAGAGAGGGTGAGAGAGAGACAGAAAGAGAGAGCGAGAAAGACAGAGAGAGAGTGGGAGAGAGTGAGAAAGAGACATAAAGAGACAGAGAGAGTTTACATTTATTTAGTTGAAATGAGTGCATCAAGGAGTTTCAACCTGGCCATAAACACAACGTGTAATAAAACTCTGAGAGCTTTGTATGCAAATGTAAATGAATTTGCAGAGCACATTCTGACCCACACAGGGACCAACGACCTGACTACAAGGATCAGCGACGCACCAACAGCACTCTTGCAGGTGGCAAGCAAAGCGAGGGAGAAATACCCCAGAGCAAGAGTAACTAAATCATCTTTACTCCCAAGGACCGACACACCTTTAACAAACAATTAACACAATCAACACTGAGATTACAAAAAAATGCACAGAGCGTCCATGTAGCCCTCCACAGAGACATACAGAAGAACGTCCATGTAGGCCTCCACAGAGACATACAGCAGAACGTCCATTTAGCCCTTCACAGAGACATACAGCAGAACATCCATGTAGCCCTCCACAGAGACATACAGCAGAACGTCCATGTAGCCCTCCACAGAGACATACAGCAGAACGTCCATTCAGCCCTTCACAGAGACATACAGCAGAACGTCCATGTAGCCCTCCACAGAGACATACAGCAGAATGCTCATGTAGCCCTCCACAGAGACATACTGCAGAACGTCCATGTAGCCAACCACGGAGACATACAGCAGAACGTCCATGTAGCCCTCCACAGAAACATACAGAAGAACGTCCATTTAGCCCTCCACAGAGACATACAGCAGAACGTCCATGTAGCCCTTCACAGAGACATACAGCAGAACATCCATGTAGTCCTCCACAGAGACATACAGAAGAACGTCCATTTAGCCCTCCACAGAGACATACAGCAGAACGTCCATGTAGCCCTTCACAGAGACATACAGCAGAACGTCCATGTAGCCCTCCACAGAGACATACAGCAGAACGTCCATGTAGCCCTCCACAGAGACATACAGCAGAACGTCCATGTAGCCCTCCACAGAGACATACAGCAGAACGTCCATGTAGTCCCTCCACAGAGACATACAGCAGAACATCCATGTAGTCCTCCACAGAGACATACAGCAGAACATCCATGTAGCCCTCCACAGAGACAAACAGCAGAACATCTATGTAGCCCTCCACAGAGACATACAGCAGAACGTCCATGTAGCCCTCCACAGAGACATACAGAAGAACGTCCATTTAGCCCTCCACAGAGACATACAGAAGAACGTCCATTTAGCTCTCCACAGAGACATACAGCAGAACGTCCATGTAGCCCTTCACAGAGACATACAGCAGAACGTCCATGTAGCCCTCCACAGAGACATACAGAAGAACGTCCATTTAGCCTTCCACAGAGACATACAGCAAAACGTCCATGTAGCCCTTCACAGAGACATACAGCAGAACGTCCATGTAGCCCTCCACAGAGACATACAGCAGAACGTCCATGTAGTCCTCCACAGAGACATACAGCAGAACGTCCATGTAGCCCTCCACAGAGACATACAGCAGAACGTCCATGTAGCCCTCCACAGAGACATACAGCGATCCATGTAGCCCTCCACAGAGACAACAGCAGAACGTCCATGTAGCCCTCCACAGAGACATACTGCAGAACGTCCATGTAGCCCTCCACAGAGACATACTGCAGAACGTCCATGTAGGCCTCCACAGAGACATACAGCAGAACGTCCATGTAGCCCTCCACAGAGACATACAGCAGAACGTCCATGTAGCCCTCCACAGAGACATACAGCAGAACGTCCATGTAGCCCTCCACAGAGACATACTGCAGCACTTATCCACCTCAGTGAGAGAGCTGTGGGGCTATTTATAAAGAGCCTCAAAGATACAGCCCTAGGCCAAGGCAAATCCTCACCTGCGCGCAGAAAAAACTCCACCCAATCAGAAAACTCTCTCACCCAACAGATGTATTTCCCTACAAATAACAACCACAACAACTTGTTATTTCCACTAACCCCATCCGGCCCGTCAGACGCCACCTACCAAGAGCCTGGGTCTGTCCGAGGTTTCTGCCTAAAAGGAAGTTTTTCCTCGCCACTGTCGCACTGTTGATTGCTCTGGAGGAAACTACTAGAACTGTTGGGTCCTTGTAAATTTTGGAGTGTGGTCTAGACCTACTCTATCTGTATAGTGTCTTGAGATAACTCTTGTTATGAATTGATACTATAAATAAAATGTAATTGAATTGAATTGAAACAGTGCAACCAAACAAACCTAGAAATCTACCTGGCACAACCCGCTAACCAAAGAGAGAGGGCTACCTACCTGCCACAGCCCCCCCCCCCCCCAACCCCCGAGCCAGAAAAATAGAGAGAGCTATGCCATAGCTGCCAGAACACCAATACCACCATCTGCCTACTGGAATCCAAACCAGATAAGAGCCCTAGTCATCTTTTTGTGCTCAAAACTGTTAAATTAACATGGGTTTATAACATTTTAGACACTAGATACCTGGTAATACATATCTATAGATCTATATATATATATATATATATACATATGTATATATAATACCTACATAGCAATTATAGTACTTATATATCATTGGAGTTGGATTTTTAATTGTATATTTCTATGTGAAACACAGATCCGGTATCTTGACAAATGTCATTCTCAATTAGTAGTTGGAGTATCCAGGGTTTATACTCCACAACCTTTGGGGATAAAACAACAAATCCTGTATTTGTAAAAAGTATAAATAATTTCGATATCATCATCCTACATGAAACATGGAACCATTCATATTTACTATCTAATTGTCGTGATAATAATAAAAAAAAACAATGTTAAAAATGGAAGAGATAAAGGGGAACATTAATTTGGCATAAAGCACAATATAACAATATAAAAATTATATCTCACCAGTGAAAATAGGAAAAAGTCACCTTTGGATAAAAATCAACAGAGGTAAAGTTAATCGCACCAGAGACATATATTTATGTGCAATCTACTGTATATCCCACCCTCAAACTCCCCCTACTACACGGGGTTCTTTCAAGAACTCCAAAAGGAGATAATTAACTTCCAGTCAATGGGTTGCATCTTAATATGTGGAGATCTCAATGCAAGAACTGGAAAAGAGAAAGACTTCATTGAAGTAGATGGAAACACACATATTCGGCCAAATCTCCCTAATCCCAGCTCGAACAATACGACAAAGACAAAGTTTTGATAACAGAAAAAAATGGAAAACAAGTTCTCCAGATATGCAAAAGCCTGGGCTTATACATTGTTAATGGAAGGACCCGTGGTGGATTATACGATAACTGATATCAACCCAGAGGATATCAATGCATTTGTAGTTTTACCACAACTCCCTTTACCAACATGTTTTTTAAATAAGTCTACAAAATATAACATTGTTCCAGAATCAGAAACTAGCAAAATGCATGACCTCCATCAAGAATATATATGGAAAATATGCAGCAACATAGAGGATTATTTAACTGCACTTGGCCGTACAGAAAGGAAATCAAAACTTATTTACTAAATATCCATTCACAAAATTTGGCTACACAGGATTTAAACAATATATTTGATGAAATAGCTACAAAATCAAATCTCAAAAATAATTAGCTAGTAACAAAATAACAAAACACAAACCTTCAAAAGAAAAATGGTATGATAACGAATGTGTTTATGCTAGAAAACCACTAAGACTACTATCTAACCAAAAACTCAGAGAGCCCCATGAGAGTCAAATACGTGTCCAATACCATCAGGCACTAAAATACTACAAAATACTAATCAATAAGAAAAAAAGAGCTTTACAGGTCTGAAGAACTTAATAACATAGAAGAAACCACTGACCAAAACTTTTGGAATTTGTGGAATAAATTCTGTCCAAGAAAAACTAAAGAGAAATTAACAATACAAAATGGCTTGATCTGGAAAAATCACTTTGAATTTTTGTATAAGAATAGTGATCATAGTGCAATCACCCCCCCGTCAACACTCAGTAGTTTAAATTCTTCACCAGTTAGAGGAAAAGGTGAAAGACTACCAAAACCTCCTAGATACAGAAATAACAATAATAGCCATACAGAGCCAACTGCAGGCTCTGAAGGCTAAAAGACTGGTGGAGTGGACAGCATCTGCCCTGAGATGCTGAGGCCCAGTAGCCCGACACTGCAGTTAGCCTTCCACAAGGTGTTCAACCTTGTACTGGATTTGGGTTATTTCCCTGAGATCCTGAACCATGGATTTATCCCCCCTAATTTCAAAAATGGTGATAGATTGGACCCTAAAAATTACAGAGGCATTTGTGTGAACAGTAATCTGAGGAAGGTTTTCTGCAGTATTATTACTAAAAATATACTATTCAAATTTCCTTTGGGATGAACAAAGTATCTATCTATCTATCTATCTAGCTAT
Source organism: Etheostoma spectabile (assembly GCF_008692095.1). NCBI lineage: Eukaryota > Metazoa > Chordata > Actinopteri > Perciformes > Percidae > Etheostoma > Etheostoma spectabile. The sequence goes on along the minus strand of NC_045748.1, from coordinate 20,551,829 downwards.
GCCAGAATACTGTTCTTCCTTACCAAGCACAAAGTAAAAATCAAATTGGCTTTTTACCAAAACAACGGACGTCAGACTACATTTACATTCTGCACACTTTTATCAAAAACTACACCAAAATTAAAAATGGGAAAATATTTACATGTTTTATAGACTTTAAAAAAGATTTGACTCAATATGGCATAATGGGCTTTTTATAAACTTATTGAAAGGGGTACAGGGGGGAAAGTTTATGACACTATTAAATCACTGTACACGAAAAATAACTGCAGTAAAAATTGGCTCTAAGAGAACAGAATTCTTTAAACTAGGGCGTGGAGTGAGACAGGGAAGCAGTTTTAGTCCAACACTGTTCATTATCAACATCAATGAACTAGCAGCGATGTTGGAACAATTTGCAACATCAAGTTCCAGCTCTATGACAATGATCTAGCGCTGTTGTCCTCAACAGAAGAGGGATTACAACAGAACCTGTCTGTCCTGGAGCAGTATTGTCAGAAATGGACACTGACAGTAAATCTGAAGAAGACCAGTGTTATGGTATTTCAGAGGAGAGCCAGATCTCAGGGAAATAGCCAGAGTTACAACTTTAATTTGGGCAACACCAGACTAGAACAAAAGGGTTCATATAATTACTTAGGGGTTGAAATTAGTGCATCCGGGAATATCAACCTGGCCATAAACACACCCTGCAAGAATTTGGCTAAAAATCTACAATTCGCTGATAACACCATTAAAGCTCTACAGTAGCAAAGTTTGGGGCCCAATTTCGAAACCAGAATTTAAAAAACTGGGATAAAACTCCCTTTGAAAAATTACAATCGGAATTCTGTAAAGTTATTCTAAAAGTTTGGCCAAACACCCCAAACAACAATTGTGTGTCGGAACATCAAACCAATTTAAACAATAGTCAAGGACAACACAAGTAAACACA
>NC_045748.1:20518986-20550870 GCF_008692095.1 Etheostoma spectabile | reverse complement strand
CACAAAATGCAATTTGTAAATTAAGGTGTTTATTATTAAAGGTGAAAAAAATCCAAACCATATGGCCCTGTGTGAAAAAGGATTGCCCCCTAAACCTATAAACGGTGGGCCACCCTTAGCAGCAACAACTGCAACCAAGCGTTTGCAATAACGTGCAATGAGGCTTTTACAGTGTCCTGGAGGAATTTTGGCCCACTCATCTTTGCAGAATTGTCCTAATTCAGTTAATTAGGGGTTTTCGAGCATGAACGGCCTTTTAAGGTCATACCACAACATCTCAATTGGATTCAGGTCAGGACTTTGGCTAGACCACTTCAAAGTCTTCATTTTGTTTTTCTTCAGCCATTCGGTGGTGGACTTGCTGATGTGTTTAGGATCATTGTCTGCTGCAGAACCCAGTTCGTTTCAGCTTGAGTACACGAACAGATGGTCGGACATTCTCCTTCAGGATCTCTTGTAGACAGCAGAATTCATAGTTCCTTTATCACGGCAAGTCTTCCAGGTCTGAAGCAGCAAAACGGCCCAGACCATCACACTACCACCACATATTTTTACTGTGGTATAATGTTCTTTTTATGAAATGCAGTGTTCCTTCTACGCCAGATATACTTGGACACACACCTTGCAAAGAGTCCACTTTTGTCTCATCGGTCCACAGAATGTTGTCCCAAAAGTCTTGGGATCATCAAGATGTGTTGTGGAGAAATTGAAAGAGCTTTGATGTTCTTTTGCTCAGCAGTGGTTTTCTCCTTGAATCTTGCCATGCAGGCCATTTTTGCCCGTTTTTCCTGATGGTGGAGGCATGAACGCTGACCTTAACTGAGGCAAGTGAGGCTGCAGTTCTTTGGACGTTGTTGTGGGGTATTTTGTGACCTCTGGATGAGTCGTCGCTGCGCTCTTGGGGTAATTTGGGCAGCCGGCCCCTCCTGGAAGGTTCACCACTGTTCCATGTTTCGCCATTTGTGGATAATGGCTCTCACTGTGGTTCGTGGATTCACAAAGCGTTATAAACCCTTTCCAGATGTAGATTCAATACGTTCTTTCTCAATTGTTCCTGAATTTCTTTGGGTTCGGCATGATGTGTAGCTTTTAAGGATCTTCTGGTGGACTAACTGTGTCAAGCAGCTCTATTTAAGTGATGCCTTGATTGTGAACAGTGTGTGGCAATAATCAGGCCTGGTGTGGCTAGAGAAATTGAACTCAGGTGTGGAAAACCACAGTTATAGTATGTTTAACAAGGGGGCAATCACTTTTTCACACAAGGCCATGATGGTTTGGATTTTTTTTCACTTTAATAATAAACACCTTCATTTACAAATTGCATTTTGTGTTACTTGTGTTGTCCTTGACATTGTTAAATTGGTTTGATGTTCTGAAACACTTAAGTGTGACAAACATGCAAAGGAACAGGAATGAAGGGGGCAACACATTTTTCACACCACTGTATATTCCCTCTGAAAATTCAAATCCAAAAAGGTTAATTAAATTGTGGGAGCATTTAAATGAAGCGGATAAAAATTACATGGTATACAAAGCTCCTGAGCAACCAGCAGTGTTCACATGTCCACCCCCCCCCTCCACCCGGACCAGCTGGCTCGGTGGTACACAGTCAGTAGTAGGACAGACAGGTAGAGAGCAGGACAGGAGACTGAGCTCAGAGCCGCCACAGACACAATCCCTAATCATCTTTCAAAAGATTTGAAACTAAATAAAGACAATATACAGAACAATGGCAAAATGACCTGTTACCAATCCCTGAACAGACAGATCCAATTAGCCAATATCTCAAAACAAAAAATCCAAAAGAAAATAAATTTTAACAAATACAGAGTCAGTGACCCTGAGCTGGAAATTGAAAGAGGTCGACATTTAAAAGTGTGGAGACCAGAGAGGAACATGTCTGTACACACTGCCACCGGGATATCGAAACAGAATTACATTTCTAAGTACATGTTACAAATATGAAAACTTAAGAACCAAATATTTCCAAAACTTTGAAAAACATATATATCGGCTTCACTACCTACACTAAGGACAAACAGCTTCCTGTTTTATTAGGGAAAGATAAAAGCACAGCATGGCTAGCAGCTAAATATGGCTTCTCCTGCCACAATACAAGGCTAAATAGATAGAGATTTACATATTTAATTTTCTTTTTCTTTTCTTTTTTTGTTTAAGTACCCTTAAACATAATGTGTTTAGTGTCTACAATTATTTGTATTACTCAACGTAATACATACCACATACACACACTATATATATATATAATATATATATTATAATATATATATTAGGTAATACATATATATATGTATTACTAAGTTCCTGTTACTTGTATATATATCAGATGAATTTACTCCTGGATCATGAATTATTTTGTCGTGCCAAAAAGCAACATGAAATTGAAAAAAATGATAATTGAGAGAGACAGAGAAGGAGAGAGAGAAGACAAAGAGAGACAGAGAAACAGAGAAGAGAAAGGTGAGACAGAGAGAGAGACAGAGAGAGAAGAGACATAGAGCGACAGAGAGAGAGAGAGAGAGAAGAGAGAGAGAGAGAGAGGGAGAGAGGACCTCAGCAGGTCATTAGAGATCCTCAACACAAAGATAGATCACAGCCTAGCAGCTTACATGACAGCCTCCGTCTCCGTCTCTGTTGTTGATGGACACAATTTCTCACATTGCAATATAAACAGAAAGGGAGGTACTTGTACAGAAATGGAGGAGTTAGTACTAAAAGAGTGACACAATGTACAGTGTTGGTTGAATTAGACACCCGTTGTTTCCGCCAAGCGCCATGCGCCAGAATTGACAGTTCCAGTGAGGAAGGGCAAGTAGTGAGAAGTTAACTGTGAGTGTTCCAAACACAAAAACAAGTAGCATCAGCCTTAAAACAAGACTCGGCCAACCAAGTACCGTATATTTGCCCTATAGGCGCACTAGATTAAGGCGCAGTGTCAATGAATGGTCTATTTTCGATCTTTTTATATATAAAGCGCGCCGGACTATAAGGCGCATTAAGCGGAAAAAAAAAATCTGATAAGTCAGTCAGTCAAACTTTATTAAACGTTCACAATAACTTCAACATTATCAAACGTTAATGAGCGTATTCACAAATAATACCAACCTTGTTCAGTTGTAACCGTAAAATACAACACAATACACTCAATTTTTCAGTTTATTACTCGTCCACAAATCCTTCAATCCTTCATCTTCAGTGTCCGAGTTTAACAGTTGGGCGATTACGCCATCCAAAATGCCCGAATCCGAAGCGCCTTGTACCACACAAAATGCTTAGAGGTCAGAAGCAAAACCAGAATTAATTATATATACGGCGCTTCGGATTGTAAGCGCACTGTCGTTTTTTGAGAAAATTAAAGGCTTTTAAGTGCGCCCTATGGGCAAAAAATACGGTATATGGCGGGGCGTGTATGGCATTTAGGTTAATTGTGGCAACTAGTTTTGTCATTGCAATAAACAGTGTAGATCCCTGATCCCAGATTTCTGGGTGCTTGCTAACTATGCACTCATAAATAGAGGGATGTTGAGACTTAAAAGAGAGAGAGAGAGTTTGGGGATCAATATAGCTGAATATAAACCATAGATGTCTGTCAGGACTCTACAGACTCAGACAGACTGGCTTCATCTGGAGAATAAAGGGTGTATAGCACAGAGGGCAGCCATCAGCTGGAGACCTCTGTCTCTCTCTTTTATCTGCAGTCTCTTATGTCTCTCTCTGACTTTCTTTGTTCATTTAGTGTTTATACGTTTGCTTTCCTTTCTATTCATCACTTTTTTCTTTATCATTTTTCATCCTTCTCCCTTGCCTCTGTTCTCTATCATTTTTTTAAAATTTTTTCAGCTGTTGTCATCTTGTTTTAAATTTTCCTCGTGTCTCGTTCATGGTCTCTCTTTTGTCTCCACTATCTCTCTTTAATCTCTTCATTGTCTTTCATTTCCTGCTTCTTCCAACATCTTTCTTCTTTCTCCCTTCGTCTTCTTGCTGTCTCCCACATCTCCTCCCCTCCTACCTTTCTGTCGCCTTTTTAAGGTCATACCACAACATCTCAATTGGATTCAGGTCAGGACTTTGGCTAGACCACTTCAAAGTCTTCATTTTGTTTTTCTTCAGCCATTCGGTGGTGGACTTGCTGTGTATGTGGTAGATCATTGTCCTGCTGCAGAACCCAAGTTCGTTTCAGCTTGAGTACACGAACAGATGTTCGGACATTCTCCTTCAGGATCTCTGGTAGACAGCAGAATTCTAGTTCCTTTTATCACGGCAAGTCTTCCAGGTCTGAAGCAGCAAACGGCCCAGACCATCACACTACCACCACCATATTTTACTGTGGTATAATGTTCTTTTATGAAATGCAGTGTTCCTTCTACGCCAGATTACTTGGACACACACCTTGCAAAGAGTTCCACTTTTGTCTCATCGGTCCACAGATGTTGTCCCAAAAGTCTTGGGGTCATCAAGATGTGTTGTGGAGAATTGAGACGAGCTTTGATGTTCTTTTGCTCAGCAGTGGTTTTCTCCTTGGAACTCTGACTGCAGGCCATTTTTGCCCTGTCTTTTTCTGATGGTGAGGCATGAACGCTGACTAACTGAGGCAGTGAGGCCTGCCGTTCTTTGGACGTTGGTGTGGGGTATTTTGTGACCTCTTGGATGATGTGCTGCGCTCTTGGGTAATTTGGGCAGCCGGCCACTCCTGGGAAGGTTCACCACTGTTCCATGTCTTCGCCATTTGTGGATAATGGCTCTCACTGGGTTCGCGGATTCACAAAGCGTTATAACCCTTTCCAGACTGATAGATCTCAATTACGTTCTTTCTCAATTGTTCCTGAATTTCTTGGGTCTCGGCATGATGTGTAGCTTTAAGGATTTTGGTGGACCTAACGTGTCAAGCAGATCCTATTTAAGTGATGCTTGATTGTGAACAGGTGTGGCAATAATCAGGCCTGGGTGTGGCTAGAGAATTGAACTCAGGTGGTGGACAACCACAGTTATAGTAGTGTTTTAACAAGGGGCAATCCTTTTTCACACAGGGCCATGATGGTTTGGATTTTTTTTCACCTTTAATAATAAACACCTTCATTTACAAATTGCATTTGTGTTTATGTGTTGTCCTTGACTATGTTAAATTGGTTTGATGTTCTGAAACACTTAAGTGTGACAAACATGCAAAGGAACAGGAAATGAAGGGGGCAAACACTTTTTCACACCACTGTATATTCCCTCTGAAAATTCAAATCCAAAAAGGTTAATTAAATTGTGGGAGCATTTAAATGAAGCGGATAAAAATTACATGGTATACAAAGCTCTCCTGAGCAACCAGCAGTGTTCACATGTCCACCCCCCCCCTCCACCCGGACCAGCTGGCTCGGTGGTACACAGTCAGTAGTAGACAGACAGGTAGAGAGACAGACAGGTAGACTGAGCCTCAGAGCCGCCACAGACACAATCCCTAATCATCTTTCAAAAGATTTGAAACTAAATAAAGACAAATATACAGAACAATGGCAAAATGACCTGTTACCAATCCCTGAACAGACAGATCCAATTAGCCAAATATCTCAAAACAAAAAATCCAAAAGAAAAATAAATTTTAACAAAATACAGAGTCAGTGACCCTGAGCTGGAAATTGAAAGAGGTCGACATTTAAAAGTGTGGAGACCAAGAGAGGAACATGTCTGTACACACTGCCACCGGGATATCGAAACAGAATTACATTTCTAATGTACATGTTACAAATATGAAAACTTAAGAACCAAATATTTCCAAAACTTTGAAAAACATATATATTCGGCTTCACTACCTACACTAAGGACAAACAGCTTCCTGTTTTATTAGGGAAAGATAAAAGCACAGCATGGCTAGCAGCTAAATATGTCTTCTCCTGCCACAATACAAGGCTAAATAGATAGAGAATTCTACATATTATAATTTTTCTTTTTCTTTTCTTTTTATTGTTTAAGTACCCTTAAACATAATGTGTTTAGTGTCTACAATTATTATTGTATTACTCAACGTAATACATACACACATACACACACATATATATATATATATATATATATATATATATATATATATATAGTGTAATACATATTATATATGTATTACTTAAGTATCCTGTTTACTTGTATTATTATATCAGATGAATTTACTCCTGGATTCATGAATTATTTTTGTCGTGCCAATAAAGCAACATGAAATTGAAAAAAATTGATAATTGAGAGAGACAGAGAAGGAGAGAGAGAAAGACAAAGAGAGACAGAGAAACAGAGAGAGAAAGAGTGAGACAGAGAGAGAGACAGAGAGAGAAGGAGACATAGAGCGACAGAGAGAGAGAGAGAGAGAGAGAGAGAGAGAGAGAGAGAGGGAGAGAGGACCTCAGCAGAGTCATTAGAGATCCTCAACACAAAGATAGATCACAGCCTAGCAGCTTTACCATGACAGCCTCCGTCTCCGTCTCTGTTGTTGATGGACACAATTTCTCACATTGCAATATATAACAGAAAGGGAGGTACTTGTACAGAAATGGAGGAGTTATGTACTAAAAGAGTGACACAATGTACAGTGTTGGTCTGAATTAAGACACCCGTTGTTTCCGCCAAGCGCCATGCGCCAGAATTTGACAGTTCCAGTGAGGAAGGGCAAGTAGTGAGAAGTTAACTGTGAGTGTCCCAAACCAACAACAAGTAGCATCAGCCTTAAAACAAGACTCGGTCCAAACCAAGTACCGTATATTTTGCCCTATAGGGCGCACTAGATTATAAGGCGCAGTGTCAATGAATGGTCTATTTTCGATCTTTTTTCATATATAAAGCGCGCCGGACTATAAGGCGCATTAAGCGGAAAAAAAAAATCTGATAAGTCAGTCAGTCAAACTTTATTAAACGCGTTCACAATAACTCTCAACATTATCAAACGTTAATGAGCGTATTCACAATAAATACCAACCTTGTTCAGTTGTAACACGTAAAATACAACACAATACACTCAATTTTTCAGTTTATTACTCGTCCACAAATCCTTCAAATCCTTCATCTTCAGTGTCCGAGTTTAACAGTTGGGCGATTACGCCATCCAAAATGCCCGAATCCGAAGCGCCTTGTACCACACAAAATTGCTTAGAGGTCAGAAAGCAAAACCAGAATTAATTCATATATACGGCGCTTCGGATTGTAAAGCGCACTGTCGTTTTTTGAGAAAATTAAAGGCTTTTAAGTGCGCCCTATAGTGCAAAAAATACGGTATATGGCGGGGCCGTGTATGGCCATTTAGGTTAATTGTGGCAACTAGTTTTGTCATTGCAATATAAACAGTGTAGATCCCTGATCCCAGATTTCTGGGTGCTTGGCTAACTATGCACTCATAAATAGAGGGATGTTGAGACTTAAAAGAAGAGAGAGAGAGAATTTGGGGATCAATATAGCTGAATATAAACCATAGATGTCTGTCAGGACTCTACAGACTCAGACAGACTGGCTTCATTCTGGAAGAATAAAGGGTGTATAGCACAGAGGGCAGCCATCAGCTGGAGACCTCTGTCTCTCTCTTTTATCTGCAGTCTCTTATGTCTCTCTCTGACTTTCTTTGTTTCATTTAGTGTTTTATTACTGTCTTGCCTTTCCTTTTCTATTTCATCACTTTTTTCTTTATCACTCTTTTCTATCCTTCTTCCCTTGCCTCTGTTCTCTATCATTTTTTTAAAATTTTTTCAGCTTGTCTGTCATCTTGTTTTACATTTTCCTCGTGTCTCGTTCATGGTCTCTCTTTTGTCTCCACTATCTCTCTTTAACTCTCTTCATTGTCTTTCATTTCCTGCTTTCTTCCCTAACTCTTTCTTCTTTTCTCCCTTCCTGTCTTCTTGCCTCTGTCTCCCACATCTCCCTGCCCCTCCTACCTTTCTGTCTCTCTCGTTCCTCTCTCCTCCTTCTCTCTCTGTATCTTTTTTTGTTGTTGCACCATTACCACTTAAGCCTTGGTATCCATTACACAGAGGGCATATAAGTGCAGGGTAAGTAGTAAAGTCGCCCTTCAACATACACTTCACTGCTTGTGTGTGGCGCCACGTTTGATGCTTCGACAGTCCGTCATGAGACGACAGAGCTGAGCGATGTTTTGCTGAAATCATTCATCAGCTGCGGCATGGCTACATCGTTAATGTGTCTGATGTTGTTGCGATGGCACCCGTGACGTTGCCCCAAATAGTCACAACTTCTCATTTAATTCTTGCCTTCTGCCTCAGTGATCCTATCATCTTCACAGCAAGATCAGTGGTGCAATGCATCTCTCCAGAATTACAGAATCAAAAATTTGACAGACACACCTTTAATCAATTAAATTTAGCAAAAAGCCAAAACCTCCTACATAACATATTAAGTAGAATTTAGTCTACATATTCATGGGCTTACCCCATATTTTGGTCACATTAATAGTTCCAATTTAGATTTTTGTCACAGCCCAGTCTGTGACCTCCAGATTCCCTGTGTTTTCTGTTTCAGTCTTTCCCTCTGTGTCCCCCCCCCCCTGTGTGGTGTGTGAGGGACTTCATCTGCATCTGGGCGTGGCGCTGCAGGCATTATTGGGCACACCTGGCTTCCATCGCAATCAAGACAGGAAACCCAGCTCTTCACTCGCTCACGTCATTCGACGCCAGATTGTTACCGCTCACCACGTGGGTCTTCATCCCTTCATTCTCAGTGTTTCAGTCACTAGTGAGAAATCTAAGTTTACTAATTAAAATTAGTCTGTGTTCTGAATCTGCTTCTAGAGTCCACACTAGAGCTACCTGTAACAATTGTATTATATTAAGGTATTTTATGCATGTATTTCCAAGTTTTTAAAGAAGAAGAAACACTTGATATTTACAATATAACATACATTTACCCCTTGATTTTGCAATTCCATCACAAATTCAGATTTTTAATTAGTGGTTAGTTATTGAATAATCTAATGTTTTGCCATATAGTAAAATGGGTTTAAGTGGATTATCTGCACAGTTGAAAAGGTTTTAAACGGGAAAAGTTTCACCAATTAGCATTAAAGCCATCCCGGAATTTTTGACTTCATTAAATGAAAAACTTGAAGCCCTCTTATGGTATACATTAGGGGTTATTTTCATGTTATTTGGTCAGTTTTTATGGTGTTTCGGGTTTTACCCATGATTTTAAATCACGCATATAATCCAATAATAATTACAACATCATTTATGCATGAATTATTGGAGTTTTACGGTAAATTAAGACATTTGTTTTATAATGGATGCTAAGGAGTACGCGGTGTTACATTCTTTACATGTCTTTATAAGAAAATGGTATCATTACTTTCTTAATGGGATGTCCTTGATTAGACCAATACATTGTTGTGTGGAACCATAAGCAGTGAGGTCTCAGTCATGTAAATATAATTTTTAATTTGTGTCAGCCACTTAGGAAATTCAGCCGGATGCATGTCTTTTCGACCATGTCCGTTACCTTCCTCTGTCTCTGTGTTGGTGTTCTATCCTCCGGTGGATTTCTGAGGACTATGGTTACCTGGTCCCTAGATCTCTGCAGGGTAAATCCAGACAGCTAGCTAGACTATCTGTCCAATCTGAGGACTATGGTTACCTGGTCCTCAGATCTCTGCAGGGTCAATCCAGACAGCTAGCTAGACTATCTGTCCAATCTGAGGACTATGGTTACCTGGTCCCTAGATCTCTGCAGGGTAAATCCAGACAGCTAGCTAGACTATCTGTCCAATCTGAGTTTTCTGTTGCACAACTAAAACTACTTCTGAACGTACACATGTTCCCCCAAAACAAGTTCCTTCCTGTGGCTATTTTGCACAGGCACCGTGCAGTCAAACAGTGGAATTACAACTTCCGTGTCCTTCACACAACTTATTATTATTTTGGTCCAATTTGGCATTTGGAAAGTCTAATTGAGCTGCATGATTAATTTATTTAAGCAGGCAAAGAAGTAGTCAGCTTGGTTGACTGAGGTCTTTAATGCGCCTGCTCTACTGGGCCACGCATTCTCACTCCCATCTCGTAAAATACGGACGCTTGGTCAGGTGCTTTTGTCGCTGTTATTCACGCTAAAAGTCTCTTTTAGCATTATATAACACGGTTTAACATGGTCAAGACTATTGGCGTCCCTTTTGACACCGTTAGGTTAAGGAGAAACTCGTGAGTGGGCTTAACGGTTCCCTGACACACGGCAATAACAAGACGGTTGGGTTTAGGGAAAGGTCGTGGGTGGGCTTATGGTTCTGTGACTCGCGGGATGGGATGGTTGGGTTTAGGAAAAGCTTGTGGGTGGGCTTATGGCTCCGTGACACGCGGGAATAACGGGACGGTTGGGTTTAGAGAAAGGTTGTAGGTGGGCTTACGGTTCTGTGACATGCGGCTATAACGGGCCGGTTAAAGAAGAAAGCAGCTTCCCTGAGATGCTGCAGTAACGGGACAGTTAAGACACACGCAAGGCACAAACCCCGCTCTCCTGGGTGAAAGTCCTGTGTTTGACCCATCAACCACCCCGACCCACTTCCCTGTGCGGAATTCCCCCCCTGTAAAACACACACACCACAGGGTGCCTTTTTCCGTTGCATCAGACGCTGACAGCCACTGTCCAAACGTCCGTATTTTACGTGTTTGGAGGGAGAACGGGTTGATGAGTTACATAGTGCGAAAGGAGTGCTGATCATCCGGGTAATTTTATACGCAGTAGTTGAACTTTTTGGGCCAAAGGTAATGCACACCACTGAGCAACTCTCATGGGAATGAACAGGGCTTTGCCTCAAACGCTGTATCCACATTTTTATTGTACATGTGAGTGACTCTCCCTCCATACTCCATGTGAGTAACTGAGAGAAATGATGGCCCAAACTATGAAAACATGGTTGTAAAAAGCAATATTCTTCCTAGTAGCAGCAATATTGCAGTATATTTCATTGTGCAGACATCAAGAGATGCTAAAGCTCAGCACTCGAGTCTGCAAAACACACTTGATGCATCTGCATCTCAGCACTTAAACTCACACACAGACGTCTATAGAGATACACATTGTACAGCATGTAGCAATCAGCACTCCACTATAAGTGTGTGTGTGTGTGTGTGTGTGTGTGTGTGTGTGTGTGTGTGTGTGTGTGTGTGTGTGTGTGTGTGTGTGTGTGTGTGGTTGTGCTTAATGCACCAAAGCTTTCCCTCTTTCCGTGTTGAGACAATAACCGGAAATGAACCAACCGACTAAAGACACTCTCTGTCTCTGTTTCTCTCTCACACTCATAACTGAGAGCATGAACAAAATCTGTAAGAATATTTATCATTTACAAAACAGTATTGGCATGTTTCTCTATCAGCTGAGAAATAAGGCAGCACTGATGTTTAGCTTCACATTGATTAGCTTTTGTTTTTTAAATTAACCAATTATGTTTAGCCTCCAAAATGTTACAGAATTGTGATAAATTCCTGGCATTTCCAGAGCCCAAAGTTAAACACATTTTTGATTTAGGATAACGTCTATAGGTCTATAGGATGGATTACTATAAAAGTCATTCATGTTTCCCTAATGCCATCTGTTGTAACCAAATACCTGCAAAAAATAATGACATTCCCATTAGCCTTAGATGAACTCTGTGTTCATTAGCAAATGCTATGTAACATACATTACACTTGCTAAGCATCAGCATGTTAGCTTTGCATTGTGAGCATGTTACGTGACATCCAAAAGTTAGCATTTAGCTCAAAGATCTGTTTTTATGACTGATTGTATCGAGGAACAAAGAGAGAGAGATAGAGATATGTAGAGTGTGTGTGTGTGTGTGTGTGTGTGTGTGTGTGTCCAGAGAGATGGTTTATCAGTGTATAATCTATATGTCCACACAGTCTGTGGTGACATCACTGGACAAAGGTCTCTCTGACCGTTTACACGCACACACACACGCATGCACGCATGCACACACACACCTACACACTGTAACACACACACACACACACTGTAATGTATCTTCAGTTGTTTACCAGAAGAAACGGGTTGACCAATCAGAGCTTCTGGTGGCTCAGTGATGTCATTGGGTTGATGAGAAAATGGCCTCAGAGGGGTTTGATGTCACCCTCCCCCCCCCCCCTCCTGTCTCTCTCTCCCCCTCAGATTTCTTTCATTTTCCATTTTGACTCGTTCAGCTCTCTTATAATCTTTAATCTGCATTAAGATATTTGTAAGGTCGCTAAACAAACATATTAATACTAAAAAAACAATAACTAAAAAACTGAAATTAAAACAATGTGCGCGTGAAGCTCTTATTTGTTAATCAACACTGTTGTCGTCAGACCCTTTCTGAACTGTTTGACACATAATTTGATCTTTCTCTCCCATCGATGATGTCGGTTGGATTAATGCATAAACTGGACTGGGAGAATACCTTGATCAAGCTCTCGGAGCGGTGGCGCCTGACCTTTTTGGCTTGTGGCCTCTAAAATTCAATTTATTGTGGACGTGAGTTGTCAGCAGTCCGACCAAAAGAGATTTTCCCTTCCTTTACTTCCATCTTAATGATTTGAGAGGCCCAAAGATGTAACAGTATCCAAAATACTAAAAAAAAACAGCTAAAAAAAAAAATCAAGGTACATTTTGTGTAACAGAAAAATGATCCTGTGACATCTCCTTACAAATAAGCACACATACATGTAACACACATATAAAGCACGGTAGAAAGCACAGTATAAGCACAGATGCAACAGAGTGCAGCATTGCATTGCGGGATTTCTTGCAAAAAGTATATTACTTAGAGTAGATCCGACCAGGCAATCTGATTGGCCAACTGGACATTTAGAAAGTGGTCAAATCAGCATGACAGCACACCCAGAGCCATTTGAGCACACCATGCTTCCATCACTTAAAATATTACGCCGCCATTTCCATGTCAAGCTAATTTTCCATGCCACACATTACGGACTCTAATGAAAAACTGTTTTTGAAACAGTTATGTTCATGAAAATAAATTAGGATCCACAGTGGAACACACAGAAACTCAACATATTTATATAAATATATTGGGTTGAACGTAGAGCTGGGCGATAAGGAGAAAATCAAATATTATTAAACAATATGTTTGACCAAGTACATCGATATTGTACTCTTGGTGCTTTCACAAAATATTGACACAATGTAATATTAAATGAATAATGTGGATATAATGAGTGGTAAAGGCAAAAACAGCTAGAACAGTCAGTGGTAAGTTCAGAAAATGACATCACTTTATATTATACTGTACTGTAGTCTTTAAAATCAGGAAAAGACAAGACTTTGTCATATTACGATATTACTGTACGCAAAATGTAAGACATCTTGCCTCACATATCAATTTTGATATAAAATCGATAAATTGCCCAGACCAAATTGACATCTCAACGCTCTGGAACTGTTATTAGAAATGTTTGGCTAGCCTCAGCTGTACCGGCGACGCAGCGATATGTTAAAAACAGCTGCTACATGTGAAGTTTGCAGACGTACAGGAGCTAAATCTATTGATATCTTAGTTTTAACAACATTAAGCTAGCAAAGTGCTTTCATTTTTGTATTTTCGGTATTCACTTTGGGAAATCCCACAATCTCTACAAAGCTCACATTAGCATAATTGACTGGCTAACTAAACAGAGACCAAAAAATGTCTCTGTTGCTTAAAGTTGGTGGACGTCTACTAGCTAAATCTATCCGTTATTTTTTTTTTTACATATCTTAGTTACAACACGGTAGAGCTTGCAAAGCAGTTTGTTTATATGTGCAGTATTTAATCAGTTTGGGGAAAGCCTATGAGCCCTACAAAGTTAACATTAGCTCAAGTTAGTGGGCTGACTAAACAGTTGCTTTTTTATTTTCAGAGGGAATATGAATACTTTGAACATAACTATTATTTTGGTGGTGGCCGTTGTTGTACAATAACTTCACTTTGATCAGAGATCATGTCACAAATTTCTGTTATCACACTGAAAATACCTTTTGACTTCATCTTGTAATAAATGTGTTCATATTTAAAAAAAAATGAAAGTTTTATTTGGCATCAGGCTCATAACTGCTGCCGTGGTTCGGGCTCGGGTTGGGCTAGGACAGAAACTATGGGGGTAATGTAGGGTCAGCCCTGATGTTTTGGGCCCAATCATAGCTCTAGTTTCCATGACATTTTCCCAAGCCTTTGCGGGAAATGTTGAGTGCAACATACACCTCGAATTGGGACACTTAAAGCTCATACAATCATTTCTTTTTTAGATCACATGATTGCTTGTGCATAAAGGAGGTTGCTCGTAGTTACAACCCCGTAGATATTTTAGCACCCAACTCTGCAGCTCCCCTCAGCTCAATGAAGCTTTTTTGCATCTTTCAGCTTATTGTTTTGCTTTTCTGGCCTGCAACTATACGGTTTAGTTCACTCTCACCGCTTTTCATCAGCATTGTTTTTGGCTACAGCAGTTTTCAGCAACAAATCTCTAAAAACCCATTGTAGCCCACACTTCCTGCCCAGCACCAAAGAGCAGACAGACATAGTGGAGCATTTAGCAGCTAAAGAGCCAGCTATTTCCCTCAGGAGTTGGTAGAGACCAAAAACAGAGCAAAAACAGTGAAAATTAGAATCACATTTATCAGGTTTACACGAACACCAACAAAATGCTAATGTGTCTCCATCTCTCCTGGAATGTGTAGGCTATGTTCAAGTGTTTGCTAATAGGTTCAACTCATAAAGTGATGACATGTCAGCGTTGGGTCCATAGCTCATTTCTGCTGCCCTCATGCAGACAACACATCAGTTATTGCAGGTTTAAATACAATGGTAAAGAAAGGGTAAAAATAGAGCACAGTGTAACAAATAGCCATTTTAGAACCAGCTTCCGACTCCGTGGCAAAATTAAACTTCTTATTTGCATCAAACAAAGCATTTTGGGAACTATAGTGCCAAAACTCCAATGTGGTTGTCTCAAATAGAAATAAAAGTGAAACGCAGCAACAATGAATGTTTTAAAGTGCAATAAAAGTTTGGTGTTGAAAGTGAATTTCTCTCCTTCAGGGAAAACATTCACTAAACTTTAACCTGCTAAATGTTGACAGTGGGGATGTCAGAGGAAAGCTCTGTTTGGACATCAAACACACACACACTGACACTGACTAATAGATGATGAGTTAACCAGCCTCTCAGTACCTTTTCTTATCAGTAATGTTTTTTGGCAGCCTGAGGGCCATTGCAGCTCGGACTCACAGCACACAGCTCCAACAGAGAACAAACACAGGCAGAAAGATAATATTCTCAGATCAATACATTGTATTGTAATCGGTGATTGATCAAAGGAGAGGTTGGGCAGTGATATACACGGACATCCTGGCAAACCGCTCACCGCTGTGTTTGTCTTCAAGCGATGAATGGCATGCAATACGAGATTATCCGGTTTCCTGCTCTGAAAGATAAAAAGCAGCTCAGAGATAAAAGATTGAGTGTCCATATACTTTTGGCCATACATTGTTCTCTTTTTTGCCAATTCTTCCTACCCAGTTTTATTGTTTTAATTATTTTATTTTATCACTTATTAGGTTTTACTTTTTCTGTTCTATGTGCTGGTATTATTCATTTCTATCTTTACTTTCTCTTTCTTTTCTTTCATTTTTTCGACATGTTTCTGCCTGCTCTGTTCAGCCAAACCTGTCTCCATTAAAGGCCTTAATATCTACAATTGGATGCCATCCATCCAATATGAAACATAATCCAATAACAGACAGATTCAGCTTAATGAATCCAGTTATGTGGCACAATCAAATAGAGGAGGATTCCCTTCTAACCCATCTGTCTGATACACATCGCACTGGCGGCTTTTAATGCTTTTACCACCAAATCTGCACCAGGTGAGCAAGAGAGAGAAATAAGAACAATTTGATCATCAAAAAAGTGCTTCGTTTTCTAGGTCATGCTTTGGTTTGGACTCAGTCAGCACAAACAGGTCAAATGATAAGGTAAAAGGTCAACAAAAGAAATACAATGTGCGCAGGTGAGATAAAGAAACCCAAAGATCATCCCAAGGAAAAAAAGAAAAATAATCCAGGAGTCTAACAAATAAATCCAGAGGTAAAAAATGATTACAAAGCTTTCCGCATGTAAATCCAAAATCTTGCCACTATTAACACATCTGTGGAACTCCTATCAGAATTTAAAAAGGCAACATGTGTGCATGGAAGTCAGTTAATTACAATGGAATCACCACAATCAGCAGCGATGTCCAGAGATGAGACAAATCTTTTCTATCAAGTTCAACTTGAACACGTTAATTCATGCTGGAGAGTCCAAAACATTAGCTACACTGCACTTGCTAGAGACGCAGCATGGTCTGCAAACGGTTATGAGACAGTAGATGATGTTACAAATTTGTCTCTCTAATAAACTCCAGTGAACATATCACAAGGCTTGCAGGGATGCCGCTGCTTTGCAACAATGCACAGCCACGCACATCAATAACCTGATTGGTACGGTGGCTCTAAAAGCTCAACGTACACGTGCAAAGTGACAAAACACATGCAAAATGAACATCTTTACCAATGTCACAACACGAAAAAAATATTTTTACTTGAAAAATATATTTTCGTTATGATAGGAATTTTTTATATACTGCCAAACCGTGGTATTTGATTACACAACGTTTGGAACGCTACGCTGCGCTGCTTGACAATGTTGCACTTCTGAACACAATAGACAGTTAAAGAAATGGACCAACAGATCCTGTTGCTCTGGACGGAGACCAGTGAAGTCCATTAGAAGCTCTTTTCCGGTGATGCTGAGCATTACTACGCAGCCTCCAACTGAGCTTGAAGACGTAGATGTGACGTGGGTAACCTGTCTGAAATTTGTAAGTCTTCTTCAGGTTACACCTGTTAGCTAGGTTACACTTGTTACCTAGGTTACACCTGGCTGTTGATTCAATATAATGGCGATTGTTGAACGTCCTTGCTCAGTAAGATAATGTGATTAATAGTGGGTTTATTGTTATTATTTACTAGCATATATGATCCCTATGCATTGTGTATGGAAGCCTTTACAATGTTCTTTATTTCTTTTATTACCACACACACACAGCCATAGCAGAGTCCTGTCCAGTCCTCATCTAGTCCTCACTAAATTTAAAATAATTTCACTGGAGTTGCCAATAACAAATTTATTCTAATTGGATGGGAACAAACACAGACTTCTAACAAAATCCCTCTTGAATTCATATCTTGCTTCTCTGTCAGAATCTGATTAACCTGGGGTCCCAGTCTCTGTCAATATAAATAGGCTATATGTTTTAGGCCTATTGGCAGACGGCCATTTAAAATGTAGGCAATGGCATATAAAGAATGAAGAATGAAGAATAAAGAGCCTTTTTTCCATGTCCACTGTAGTTTCTCAGCGTCTCTCTAGTAACATCTGTCTGGTCCAGGTAGCTTTGTCCCTCATAAGGCTACTTTTACTTTTATACTTTAAGTAAATTTCTAAGCCTGTACTTTGTTACTTTTACTTGAGTAAAGAAGTTAAATCAGTACTTCTACTTTTACCAAAGTTTTTTTTAACACAATTATCTGTACTTCTACTTGAGTATGGGCAGTGAGTACTTTTGCCATCTCTGGTAAATATGATGAGAATAAAATGTCTCTTTTTATATTCTACTGACTACTGAATACTGACAGTAAATGGCCCAGTCAAGCAAAAGAAAGAAAATACTGTGATATCAACTTTTGGTCCTACTACCTAGTACTAGTGCAGATATTTGTATAGAGAAACTCAGGATTTTGCAAAAATATCCGATAACAACCTCCTTTATTATTCATTTGCATGTAACATTGCAAATTAAAGTGTATATGTTATAATTATCATCCTCATGAGCCATTCAGACACTGCTAGTCTCTCAGTCTCTCTCTTTCTCCCTGCTGTACAATGTCTCTCTCTCCCCACCGCTCTGTCTAACCCCCCCACCCCTTCCAGGAACTGGTCTGGATCAGGTTCCTGCAGATCAATGGAGATCTGGGTCCGCAGCGTTTACGTTATCGTTGCCAGTATTAATGCTCTTTTAATCTGCTCGGGATTACAGCCATCGATCCACATCATCCACACACACACACGCACGGTGGAGCCCAAAAACACACACACACACACACACACAGACATACTGACTCCCAGACTGAGAGAGAAAGACCAAAATTACAGAAAACAACAAGGTGAGCAGATACAGGGCAGGAAGGACAACAAACACAATGTGCGTCTACTTCCTTGTTTGTGTTCGCTTTCAGTATCTGACCATCAGTATTGATCGGTTATAGATACACATCAGCACATTTACGTACAGAGAAGTGTCAGCTGTAGCAGCAAAAACAGAAAATAACAGACTAGATAAAAGTATATAATTGTTGTCATAATATATAATAATGCTCTGGGGGGGGGGGATGGGTCTCTGTAAAATTATAGAGTGTGGTCCAGACCAAATCTATCTGTAAAGTGTCCTTAGATATTATACGATTGGACACTATAAATAAAACTGAATTGAAATGATAGTTTTTCTTTTTATATTGTTGTTGGTAAGTAAAAACAACAATAACAGCAATACTACTAATAGTAATAATAACAATTATAGATAGATGTTTCTGTTCAATTTTATTTATAGTATCACATTATTACAACAGTTATGTCACAAATAGAGTAGGTCTAGACCACACTCTGTAATTTACAAAGACCCAACTTCCTTTTATTATTCATTTCTTTATTTTCATCTTCATAGGATATTACCATTCTTTAAATGGAATCTATTATCTATATCTATTCATCTCTTTTTATATATATATACAATATATATATCTATACTATATATATACTGTTTACAGTATTTACAGCATGCATATATATATATATATATATATATATAATTATAGTAATATATAACATAATATACTGCTCTATACTATATACTATATATACACATATATTCTATATATATACACTGTATGTATATGTAGACATTATTTAAACCTTATTGATAGTTTTTACCATCTGAAATCATATCTACATTAATTTTTTATATAGTGACATTATATTAAATCTTATTGATTTACTGGTTATGGTTTTTATTATTTTTTAGTATTGATATTATTATTACATTATTACATGTATTACATTTATAGTGTCTTTCCATCTCCAATTGAATATTACTTGTTTCCATTAATATAAATGCATAGTTGACTATAAATGTATTGATTTGAATTGTTTTATTTAATACTGATTATATGTATCAACATTTAACCAGTACAGTAATCCTAATCATTAAAATAGAATTCCGATGTAATTATTTCTGGATGGATTTGTTTGTTTGTCATCCCTAAAGGTAAATAGCGGATTCTTTTCCAGACCCAAGGTCAGAAGGCAGCTTCACCACGAAGCCTGCGTGCTGCCTGATGGCTCGGTCCCGTCTGGCGTCAGTCATCACGCCTCCGGACACAGTTATTCAGCAGCGCCGTGACACCAATACTAATGAAGCTGAGGGACGGAGCGACAGTGTGAGGAAAGAAACAAGAGAGATAGATAGATAGATAGATAGATAGATAGATAGATAGATAGATAGATAGATAGATAGATAGATAGATAGATAGATAGATAGATAATTTGTTTATCCCGAAGTAAATTTTAGGCATCCAGCAGCAAGACAACCATAACACAACAAACCCATATACACACATATATCACACATACCTAAGAATTAAAAAAAATAAAAAATTAGAAAAAGGGCTTTGGTGGGCCTGGTTCTGTCTGTCTGGTGCCAGTTGGGACACAGAGACACACATACGAATATACAGAAATGTAATTCCCAATAATTACAGCAGTTGGCATGATGCACCGTGGCACTTTTAGTAACAATAAAGATAACAGAGCTGTGACTAGAAGCAAGAACTGTAGCAGTGCAGGGCGTAGCAGGGCGTTGAGCAGAACCAAAAACGACGAAAGTGGCAAGTCAACATAAACATTGACAAATGAATCCCACGTAATATTTGAGACATATTATAAAACAATCAGCCTCTGCTCTATACGTTCCTTCTAAACCCAGCACGACCTAACCAAGGCCGTTCTTGTCCACCTCCATTCTAGGTAAGGTCCCACTAAAATTGCCTCAAGTTTCCAGTATTGAACTATGAATTGAAGGTAGTCTTCAGGGGCACTACTCTGCTGTGAACCGCGTCGTGTGCCAACTCTTACAAAAGACATCAGTCTGTCCTGTTGCTAAACAAGAATTAGTGTGCTGCCAATTACACTCTGGATCTGAGGATATCATGAAACATGTTTCTTTGTCATGGCTGTTGATGTGTTTTTTATCTTTGTACTATGTTATAATTGTCTAACTCTGTGTGTACTTTTTTTCTATTTTTGAGCGATGCTACTTGGGAACGCAAAATGAAATTCAGTTTATACTGGCATCAAGTTTTATCGTATTAATTGGACCTGACACCATGACTAAATATATAGTGGATTGAGTTTTTTTGTTAAAGAGTTCAAACAAACACAAGAAGCAATAACAATCGGTTGGCTCATATGAGAAAGGGCAACCAATCATCCACAACCAACCATTAGTCAACCAATCAAGATGCAGCTAGTTACGGATTTTAGTGTGTCTTCTTATTTTGATAGATATGCACTGCAAACCTGAAATTAGACATTGCCAGGTGGAGCTGTATGGAGAACCTAGTCTACATCTGTGAAGTTCCATATCCGGGATTCCTCTCCATCTGCCAAATTTGGCCGGATGTCACTCTTTTTGGATGTTTGTTTTCAGAAGTCCCGTTAAGTTCCGCTGTCTTTGTGTAGTTTTAAACTCCGGTGGATTCTGGAGGAATTTGGTTTTATGTTTCACGACTAAAACAACCTTTGAACTTTCACGTTCCACCAAAAGAAGTTCCTTCCCCAGGCTATTTTGCAGTTGCACTGGGGCTATGCTTAGCACTGCCCAAGACAATTGTGACTGGTTTAAAGAAATACCAATAAACTAGAGTACGTTAGGTTGCTGTGGACTCGCCAGGCCCTTCTCCCCAGCGCTGTGGCGAGATTAGTAAAACCCTAAATGTCCAAATCAGCTCCATAAGTCTGTGTTATCTCCAAAGTGGTAGAATTCAAAGCTAATGATGACGTTTCTGTCAACCAGACATCAAACATCCAAGGGTATGGAAGGAGGGTGATTTACACGAAGACGTTAAGGAAAATGTTTAACTGAAGACACAACAAGATTCCGGAACTTCTGTTTGTAGTGGACAGCGCCAAAATAGTCAGACAAAATCAAGAAACGGCAAGAGATTCAGTTATTTATTACCAAATTATGAACCGACGCCATACATAATAATCCGTTTCATGCGTGCTGCACGCGTTTGAATGCAGTCCATTTACATCTGAGCCTTCCATTCTCCTGGGCTACATGTGAGAAAGGGCAACTTTGGACAATGCCAGGGCCTGATTTGTCGGACATTGTCTGGAGTTTATATGTAAAAACGGATGTAGTGTCTGTTCTTTTAAAAGTTGAGTTGACTGTTGACATTTTGTCTTGGATGCACTGTAGTTTTTAGTGAACATTACTCAAACACTAGTATATTATTAACAACAGGACTGATGGGAAATATAGTCTTTAAGAAAGATGGGTTTTTAACACTACCATTGTTGAGA
Organism: Etheostoma spectabile; assembly: GCF_008692095.1. Lineage (NCBI taxonomy): Eukaryota > Metazoa > Chordata > Actinopteri > Perciformes > Percidae > Etheostoma > Etheostoma spectabile. The sequence goes on along the minus strand of NC_045748.1, from coordinate 20,529,176 downwards.
TATTACCACTAATGCACTTCTTTCAAATGCATTGGATAAGTGATGTGAAAATACTGAAATATATGGTTCTTTAAGCGTGATTCAGAGTTGAGTTCCTGTCCTCCCTTGCAAGTGTGTGTGTGTGTAAGTGGCTCTTACTGATTGTGTGGTGTGTATTCTCTGTGCGCTCTGCTTCGATGAGCTCAGAGTCCAGGTGTCACGTTTGATTTGACCGGCGTAATAAAGCGGCGACAGGACCATTTTCTCCTCTGAACCCGAGCCGCTCAGTTGGCCCCAGCAACACTTCTACCTCTCCAACACCGCCGGGGCACCATAATTGATGTGGACAGACTTAACCAAAAATCACTAAGCTATTCCTCTGATTTTGTTATTGGGAGCTACAGTGAAGGTTGTAAAGAGGCTGATGTTTGGAGTTTACAGATTTGATAAAGAGCTTGGAGCATTTGCTGAAGGAATATGATGCAGTAGGAGTCTCTATAGTCTACATACAGTAAATGACATACATGTGGAGGCAAAAACTTGGACTGTGTTGCAGGCGTCACTTCAGAACCTTGTGTCCTCCTGGTATTAACCTGCAATCTGTATTTGAAAACGTTATTTAGATAATAACATCTGATCTCAGGCCTTTGCGTTTACACGGATTATCTGCATATGAATTAATCTGTAGGCAAACAGACAGGATTTTTCCATTTGTTGCGCATTTGTAGTCCAAATAGTATTGACCAATCATGTGTGAGCAGGCTTTGGTTGTATGCAAGTAAACAGTCAGTGTAGAAAGCAAAAGAAGCAGAGCACCTTGGCTAAAAATGCAATCTCCCAATGGCTATTGTCTGACTATGATTTAGCTTTTTTTTACCTTTTAAAAAATGTATCTGACTTTATATTCCATTTATATTCAGAGAAACAATCCGGTCATAAGCATTGTCTTTCAACTTTAACACCATTTTTGCATCTCAAGTTGCTAATCAGACTGTCAACAGTGACCAGCGCACGAAAGAGGAAATCTTGTCACGGATATACACTGGCTTCACCGAAACACACAAAACATTTTCTGTTGCCCCCGAATGCTAAATCAGACAGGACTGTCAGACCGACAGCTGATTGTCTCGGTTCCGAGATTGAGCAGCAGACCACGCGGGTCTGGTAAGCTCACTTATTCATCTCCAACCGACGCTGACTCAAGTGACTTCATCAGACTTTTTACAGCTCTCTCTGGACCCACAAACGTCTTCATGCAACTTTTTTCCCATATGTAGTAGTACTCCCCAGCACCTGTAAACAGACTTTGTCACGTCTCAGTTTCCCAACTCCAAAACTGCAATCAACAGGATAGGACAGAGATAACAATGTCTATCAAATCATCTCATGCTGACAAGCAAACAAACATCAAAAAGTCTCCTCTCAGCAGCCTGAAATCCATTATTACAGATCAATATGGGCCTGTGAATATGGAGGTCAGAACAGAAACCCTGAAAACAGACATAAAATGTCTGAAACTGTAAAGCCAAAATCACACACACACGCACACACCCATGCACATGTACATGCACACGCCCACGCACACACACACAGTAACTGCTGGTAATCTGTGTCATAAAGCAGGGTCCGGCTCATAAATAATGCACTGTGTCGGCTTACAGCAGGATGCGTAAAATGGAAAATATTTAGGTTCAGTCATTCAGATTTTCAGCACAATTTAACTGTAAGTGGACTCCTTTCAGTCTGTTCTGTAACACAAAAGACATTATACAGTAGGATAAGTCTGGGGATATTCCCTGGTAAACAATCCCCATGTAAAGAACCACGAATGAAGTGATCACTCCAATAAGTATTGTGTGTATCCAAACTCTGATATATCTTTTTTCTCTGTGCCATAGAGCTCCCACTGTTGTCCAGGAGCTGTTAAAAATGTCCCTTCATTACGAGGAAAAGCCTTTCAGCATGTCAAAGAGCATAGTCCCTGTCTGGTAGGCTTTTAATGTGAAACATATGTAGTGAGCATTGATTTTCATTGACGATTGCGATGGAAAAAACGAGTAAGTAGAAGCGTTTCAAATGAACGTAAATGACAGTATGGTGTTAAAAAAAGATTCTGAAAGCAGGATTGTAATAAGTACTACATGACTCTGTTGGTGTACTGATGGAGTTACTATAGTGCTGTGGAAATGTACATAATACCGACTTAACCATGTGAACTATTAGAGTACTTCCCCTGTGTTTTTTAATTTGTGCTGACCATGGCTCCTTTTCCATGACACAAGCTTTTATATGAGCTATTCTATTCTAACACTGATTGTTGTCTTTTCATCCATAATTCACTTGGAGTCACAGTTAGGCAGCATCCTCCAACCAAACAATGGACTCCTCCTCCTCCTCCTCTCTCTCTCTCTCTCTCCTTCTCCTTCCCTCCCTCCATTTTGCCTGGTTAACCCGGCTGCGAGGTGAAGAAGAAGTGAAGTGAGCAGACCGAGGCAGGTCACGCCGAGATTCCCATCAATAATTCATTGGGCCGCTGCTGCCTCTGCTCTTGTGTTCTATTCCCTTGACGATCACATAATACCTCCCCCCAAAAGAGAGAAAGAGAGAGGTTCAAGGGAGGAGAGAGATGGCGAGAGAAAGAAATAGATTTAAAATGAAGAAGAGGAGAAGGAGGCACAGAGGAAAGGCTCCAGAGAGACATTTTGACGGATTAGTGTTTCTTTTATCAAAGTATACTGTCCAGTACTTTGCATAACATTTGTTGTCTTTTTCTTTGAAATTCTGAATTTCTACACTTTGTAAACAAACCTGCTTTGGCAATACTAGACTTAGACTACATGGCTAAAAGTATTTCCAGGTACCACTTTACCTGACAAACAGCCACTTTGAGCTTGAAATGTAAAATGTAATGTAAAAGGGAGTGTTCAATAGTGTAGCCTTTGGCTGGCAGAAATCACCCAAACATTACACCCATATGTAATACTTAAAGAGTTATTTTTGTTTAATTGTCTGAGTTATGAAGTTATCTTTTTCCGGTTAATTCTAAGTTATGTATTAAGTTTGGTACAGTTATATTGAGGAAGGTGGCTGTATGTTTATAATTATTAATCAGTTGTATGCAGGCTACACGGAGCCTTCTATAGAAATGGAATCTATTGTATGAGGGGTCTCGGTGCTGGTGTTGTCCTACCTGTGTATATGTGGACATTTAATGCACATTTTAACTGAATTTTATTTAAGTATCCTTTTACATTTGTACTTTTACAAGAGTACAATATTACCAATAATATTAGTACTCTAATGCCATAGATTACGGCTATAGATTACTTCCTTATACTCCTGTCTGCAGTGGTTGACAATACCACAGCCTCTGTGATGCTAAATGCTTTATCATGGTCCTATGGAGGATATTTTGGGTCATAATTCAATTTAACATCTGCCAAATAGTAAAGTGCAAATGCTAAAAAAAAAATTGTTGTACAAACAATAGTTTTTATTTCACTTTTTTCATTGTCATTTTACATTTTCACATTTACAATTTAACATTTTGACTTAACTTTTAACTCATCAATTTCCTTTTAATTATGACCAATAATATCCTTCATACAAAGAACTCTGTAATTTTTGTTTTTAAAAGTGCTACTTTATATAATAGAACTTAACGTATTGACATTATTACTCTAACCTGGAACAATGCAAAGATAAATGAGAGAGAAAGGGAACAAGGGGGAAGGAGTCGGCCTGCTGCTACTGATTATTTTGATTATTGATTAATCGCTTGGTCAATAAAGGGATTAAAAATAGCTCAAATTGACAATCACTGTTACCTAAAGCTCTAGTTTTGTCTAACCGATAGCCCAAAATCCCAAAACATTCAATGCAATTATGTAATACAAAGGAAAACAGCAATTACTCCTTAACGTCAAGAGAGTATGTTTGTCATTTTTAAAGCAAAAATAGGCGCTATTTAATTGTTGGAGGATTGACGAATCAAACAATCAAGTAATCATTTCAGCTCTATGCAGGACTACATCAAAAGAGTCATTAAGAGAAGAAGACAGATTTAGGGAGACACAAGTAAAGAGGAACTTAACTGAAATAGAGAACCTCTTGTTAAATGTGGATAATCTAACCCAAAAGAAAAAGAAAGAGAACCCAAAAATAATTCCTTTCTTCCCCCTGCATGCTGCTCCTCTCTCTCCTCTGCTAGTCTCAGGGTCAGGGGGATATTCACTCCATCCATTGTCTGAGTGTTGCAGCTTTGACATTTGACCTCAGCTCTATTGGTTGTTTGTAGCGTTGTTGATCTAGGAATTGAGGCTCCCTCTGCTCATACAGTCATTTTAAAGTCACCGTGGAGAGAAGAGAGAGGGATGAAATGAGCAAAATGTGATGCCTGGCAAAAATAAGGCAAATAAAATGAGTACTGTAAGGAGTACCTTCACACAACTAGATGTGTTAGCATGTTTCTGACGTAAAAAAACAGAGCAATATTGACCCATTCTCTGTGGAACCACAGGCCATTACAGTTCCGGAGACAAGCTGGAAGAAAGAAAGAAATTCCAATTTCTGTGCTTAACTAAACATATCTTTAACAGGGATCACAACAATAATTTCAAAGGGGTCTGATTTACATGATTCAGAGGTCCAGTGCATGTTAAGCCTAGCTTAGCACAACGACTGGAAGCATGGGAAACTGTTTGCCTTGTTCCATCTAAAGAGAAATCCAAACCCTCCAAGAACTCCAAACTGGGATTTGCATGTTGTTTTTTGTTAGCTAACTAGCTAGTCACCAATCCTTCCTGTAATCAGCTGGGTTTTTCCAGTCGTTTTGTTTAGCTAGGCTAAAGATTTTTTTGTTCCTATCTGTTGTTGCTGAAAGCAGGATAGAAAAAACTTTCTGAATTTAAAGCTTTACAAAGGCCAGCCTCTGACTTTACCCTGCTATTAGCTGCTATTAGCCATGGAAAAAGCTTCTGGAGCTTTCCGACTAGCAAGCTACCAAACCAACTTCAAAGAAAGACATATTATGAAAATCAGATAGCGTAAACTATAGTTAGAATTGTTGGAGGTTCAATTTAAGTTAAGTAAGGCCTAGTCCACACGTACACGGGTATTTTTTATAAATGGAGTTTGGCCTCCTTCGACTAGCGTGCTAGTTTCCCCCATTTCCAATCTGTGTGCTAATCCACGCTAAACACAGTTAGCGTCTAGGTTGTAGCACCTGTCTTTACTCAACAAAACAGACTCTTGACTCTTTAACTGGTGACTAATAAGATACAGCATGTAAATGTGAGTCTTTTAAAATGACATAAAGGCCTTTTGTCTATTTATTACTGTAAGGAATTGACAAAGTAGCCTATAATTGTGGTATTATAACAAAAACTCTGGTACTGTAACTATTGGCTCAATGTCTAACCCTAATAATGTTTTTAGGTATGATTTGAAATTAAAGAGTGATTTTATTACCAATGGGAATGCAAACGAGTGCAGTGACATCAGACAGCAGAATGAGTATGAGGTTGTTCGGTGTGTATCTGCTCACTGACATTTTACACACACAGGGCAACACCGATCCCCTGAACGCTCCCCTGCTCTCCTACAGCTCCACCCTCCATCAGCTGTCACTCATAGTATTTCCTATCAACATATATCGTCAAATACCAGCCCTGAAAATCTAAAAAGCCCTAATGAAATAACAGTCAAATTCTGCACAGATAATCCCATCCACATTAACATGTGCACGCATTTTAAATATGAGGGTATGACCGAATCTAGGCTAATTAGAGGGAAAATTCCAATCAATGTTTTGAGAATCAGCTGCCCGTGCTGGGATATTTGGATCTCCATTAATTGGAAATAAGTAAAAGAAAACATCACCTATTTGCAATAATTATTCTTTATAAGAATCTATTCAACAAAAACTGTCAGCCCCTTAAATTACAGATATACTGTATGTATAGTATGTATGTATATTACATACATATATTATATTACATTGACACCACAAATAAAGCACAATAAATCTCAGGATAATTTAGAAGGATACCAGACAGATATTACGAGCAAACATTGGAATATAATGCAGCCACCAAATATCAAATATAGATACCTGACTTTAGAATTCTATAAAATTTCCATAACTCACTATGAATACATCGCAAACGCATTGAGATCATACATGCATAATGTAGGGTTATTATAGAGATATGATAAATGAAATGAAATGGGTTTACAAAAAGTTATTACTTTGGTATTACAAAAAAACCTGTTTCAGTTTTGTTTTGGCTATAATGTAGAAATAATGTATATGGCAGAAATGATGGCCCTGTTTTAATCACTGAAGTTTACTCACTCTGTGAAATAAAGAAACACTTATTGGATTATTATCACTGATACTGAATACAAACAAAGACACCATGAGTTCATAGATGTTTAATATATAGAATTTGGGTTGTATTTAAAATGTCCTTATATAGATATATAGGAATACATTTAATATTCAATGCTTAGTAGTAATATCCTAATATTGATTTGCTATAAATTAACTAAATAAGCCAAATTTATACAACTATAAATATTTGAAACAGAGCATCTTGCATCTTCTCTGTCACATAGTTGTTGTACATATATTTTTTCGTATTATTTCTGATCTGTAGTCTGTTTCTAGTGTTGTTGTAATGCTAAATGGTTTATCTTGATACAGCTAAATGTTTGATACTTTATTAATAGACGGACATCACGAGTAATGAGGTAATTCTAAGATTATTATGGAATTATTATAGCCATTTGAAATAAGGCATAATTATAATTTAGGAACATTTTAGGAAAAGCTATGGTGCCCAGTGAATGCCACATACAGTAGGTTGTGTCTATTAAATTAAATCACCAGTACATTTTTTCATAATTTGTCATTTGTATAGGTTGTCGTTTGGACATATATATGTATATATGTATGTATATATATTTGACGTATATGTTTAATGACCACTTTATTTCAAAGAGTACATGCAGGTATAATATAAATTGAAATAACACACCATGTGACTCAGTGTTAAAGGATTGTATTTTGATTTCAATTTACCTGCTTTGACCTGGATTATTCCTTGAGTATATATATATATATATATATATATATATATATATACAATAACTGCAGAAGAAGAAAAGGTTGATGCTAAAAGTTTTTTTATTATTATTAGATAGGCCTACCAGTAGAAGCACATTTCATGATAGAACCCTATTGAAAATAACTGTCCAGTTAATACATACATATCTCCTATTTGTAAACTGTGACCTTTTTTTTTGCTTTGTTTTAAGCTGCATGACAATGAGATCATTTTCATTTTTTCACACTTAAATTTTGAAGAGGTTTGTTTTTTTTTTCCGCCAGAGAAACAAAGAGAATTTCCTCAACCCATAAAGGAGGATTCAATCCATGAGTTTATTGAAAAAGTAATTGTGTTTTACTGAACAGTTGTAATTCTACATAATTTAAAATATTTTTTGACAGAATTACCTCTGCACTGTTTTAACAATGACCCTTTAATTTAAAAAAGGCTTGCATTTACTATGTATTCCATCATGCGTCTCACTGCCACACACTCTCTCAGTAGTAATAATAAAATTTTCATCTATATACATATATCTATTATCAAATGTCTTGTCTGTACATAATAGTTATGTTTGTGTCCTTATCTTTGCTCAGCTTTGTTGATCTTAAGTTGCAACTTGCGAGCTACTGACAACCAGAGTCAAATAAAGTTGAGTGTGAAAATGGCAATACAATATGGTGATGCTCTAATAAAGGACGCCTGATATGATATTGTACAGAGTTCTGCATCCTGCTTGCCCAAAATTAGGATTGAATACTGATTTTTGAGTTGAATACTGGAGCACGTCTTGAACCAGTATGACCAGTAGCAAAGTGAAATATTGATTGTGAAGCAAACTGAATAAAACTGGAAAATAATAGTGATGCCTGTAAAATCATGGTATTTCAAAATATCCCAAGACAGTTCTTCAGGGTGTCATTCTAGAAGGCTAATCTGATCTATTTGTTACGAATCTCACTCTCTTTAAATGTATTGTTATCCGGTGTTTGGAACCTGACCTCATACACAGTACAGATTCAAAAGTTTGGAAATTCATGAGACAGAGCAAATAATAGTTGTCTCTGTCTGACTGTTTCTTCAAGGATTGAGAAAATTCTCTAACTTCTTAAAACCCAGCATTTTTTTGAAAAAAATGTCAAAAGCAACAACATCAACTTAGGTTCCAAGAACTCTAATTTCTGACCAGTTGGAAACCTCTGCAATAAGGTGATTCAACATGTCCTTCACTGTCTTTACACCTACATGCATAAGCTGCCCTCCTCCTGTACAATTTTAAATTTGGCTTTTGTTTTTATTACTTGTGTTACTGAATGTGTTTAGTTTCTTTGAATTTTTGTATGTGTTTGTGTAGAACTATATAATTAAAAAAAAAAAAAAAAAGATCTGCTGCTGTAATCCAGAAATGGATTACTAAAAAGGGAGATTCAAATGATAGGCTTACAGAATTATTTATATGTGTATATATATATTTATTATATATAATCTATTATTTATAGATATTATATTGATTGTTTCGGAAATTGTGCACCTCATCTCCCCCCCCCCAACCCCACCCTTTTCTTTTGCACTACTTATATTTTATATTTTATTCCTTCTTGTTGACACAGGAAAAGGGTTGCTTCAATCTCGTTGCACAGGTATTGCACATGTGCATAATGACATAAAGGCATTCTATTCCACTCTATTATATTCTAAATTAAAAATTGCCATTGAAAACGCCTCTGTTAAATACATAAAATGTGATCAGATCTTTTGATAAACTTGCCACAGGCAAACTAAACCCCACAGAAATTTAAAGTTATTGTTGCAATATTGCTAATAACTGAATATGGTCCACTCTCATGCGGATCCTTTTTATGTTGCTGGGTCCCTGCTGCTGCTGTCTCCTGCAGACAATAGAGGCTTGTTGCTGGGACAGAAACCAGGTTCCTCACTAGAGGGGGCACCAGACCCACTGATGCTACAAACCTTCATGTTTATGTCACAGCCGTCTGATCACTTCAAGCTCCTCACAATCAAACACAAATCCTCTTCTGAGCCCCTCAGCCTGCTGTGAATGCTTTCTCACACATCTCTCCCTGCTAACACCATAAGAATACAATAAGCGTTTAACTCACCAGCTGAATAAAGTAAAAGCATTGCCACTGAGTAACTCTGATAAACATGTTAAACACCCCTTGATTGCCTGAAGTTAACTTTGGTCTAGTCTATATGAAATAATAATGACTACATTTTTTTTTCTCAAAATACAGAATTTCTAACTATTTTTAAATGAAAGTGCTGCCTTTTGTATCTTTCGATTTTCTTATGTTTTTATATGCCTGGATGTGGGTATAAATTTGAGCAAAAATAATGAGCTGATGTTTAGTAAAAGTGCAGTGTTTTCCCTCTAACATGCAGGGACAGGAAAACAAATCTAGGTTACAGCTGGGCCGGGCTGTTGGAGGGAAATCCCGTGACCTTGTCATTTCCTATCGATCCCTTTCTGTTATTGATCAATAATGCTAATCATAACACCAGTGATTCTAAATAAATGTCTAAATTTGGGTGCTGTACAGGAAAGGAGCCACAAAGAAACACCAAAAAAAAGCCAGCAAATAATAAAAAGTGACAGTGGGGTAATTATTTGGGATTGTTTCATGGAGGAGGAGGTTAGAATTCCTCTTCTTGTCCGACGCACGGATAAAAGCAAAACACCAGCATGGCACCGCGGTTTGTTGTTTTCTTACCTGCCAGTCTGAGGGCCGACATCCTCTGAAACTCGGGCTCCTGCAGCCACTTCCACATCCTCCTGAAGGTCTCCCTGCCCGACTTAAGTTTACTCCAGGGTTTGGGGTTCCTCAGGAGATCCGACAGGGTTCCCTGGGAGCGGCACAGCACCCTCTGGGCGAAGATGGCCTGGGGGATGCTGTACCTCTTCAGCTCCGCCGTGATCCTCTGCGCAACCTCCTTGGTGTTGATTTCCTCCAGCTGCCCCGAGCTGTTCACCCCCTGATTCCCGGAGGAGGAGGGCGGTCTTTCCCTGGTGGAAGCCAACACGGGCCCGTGGGATGGAGACTGGAGGTGGGGGTGGGGGTGGTGGCCCGCCGAGGACAC
>NC_045748.1:20515330-20518976 GCF_008692095.1 Etheostoma spectabile | reverse complement strand
CCCGGGTGGTGCATCCCGTTCAGGTGCGACATCATCCCGGCCGCTGGCCCACCGAGGCCTCGGTGCTGGTGGTGGTCCCCTCTGGCCAGCATTGAGGCGGTGTGGTGCGCGTCGAAGTTCAGCATCTTATCGTGGCCTCCGTGCGTCGTGTTGCCGTAATTGTGGAGACCCTGCTGGGTATTGTGTATGGAACCCAGGCCATTACCCAGCACCGGGGAAAGGCTCTGACCCATCCCGGACATGTGGTCCTTGTGGTACGGGCTGTAGAGGTTGTTCATGCCCGGTAGTCCCCGCTCGTCCCGCATCAGGGTGAAGCTCCCGCTCACGTTCCCGGAGAGCCGCTGGTGGTGGTGGTGATGGTGATGATGGTGAAACTTGTCCGACACGGTGGAGATGGGGGGCAGCGGCTGCAGCGGGGTTAAGGTGGTGTAGGTGCCGCTCATCCCCATCCCGGGAGAGGACGTGTCGCAGGGCACGCTCATGGCGTGGTGCAGCGGCAGGGACAGCTCCGGACGGTACTCCCCGCTACCGTCCAGTATCGTGGCCATGCCGGACACCATGGCGGAGCGGGATGACGCGGCGGCGGCGGCCAGGTCCTGGTGTATCCGCAGGGTGGCCGCCGCTGCCGCCGCCGCCCCGTGTCCCCCCGAAGAGCTTCCACGGCCGTGGTGCGGGCTGTGGCCGCTCATCAGCTCCACATCAGGGACCACGGAGCTCACGGCCACCCCGCCATGCAGGCTGCCAATGCCGTCCATTGTCATGTCCGTGTTCATGGCATAGGCGTCCAGGTCCTTGGCCAGGCATCGATAGGCGTTAGTGTAGGCAGTCTTCATTCATCTGTCCTCTCAGTCCATCGGGTCGAGCGGAATTATGTCTCCTTCTTCTCCTCCTTTCTCTCGCTGCTTCTCCCCTGATGCGCCGGGATGGGTCAGTAGCCGTATTCCCCCTTTTACTTCACTTCCTCGGTTGTTTCCCCGTCCTCCTAAGGTCTCTCCAGCTCGGTGTCTTTGTGTATTTTCCCCGGTAGGTGCACATAAAAAAAAAAAATGTTTTTATCTCGATCGTACGGGCATGTGCGGTGGCTCCCCCATATCCAGCCCTCTCCTCCTCCTGCGTTACTCTGCTTCTCAGACGGGAGCTGTCCACGGTCCCCTAGCAGACCGCTCAACCCAACCTGCTGCGGGGAGGAGGAGAGGGTGAAGCGGGCTCGGCTGGAGGGGCGTCTCCCGCCTGACTGACGTTGCAGCGGACCAATCAGAGGGACATTGGGATTGGCGCAAGGGGCCGACAGGCCAATCGGCGTCTTTGATGTATGCAGCGGTGTGGACTTTGAAGCTTCTCTGGGCGGGATTTGAACGAAAAATCCTTATTGCATTGCTTTGAAACGATGCTTATAGGCCATCACTAAAGTGACTTGTCCGAAGGACTTACATGTGAGTGTAAAGTGTCATATTCTGCTCAGGTCTAGCAAAGAAAATCCATACTGTTTAGTATTCATAGCCTATATGATCATTTATAAAGTACTATTGTGACTTTTCTTCAACAAACAGTTAGTAACAATTAACAATTTCCCCACAAGGTCCATTTAGTAGGCTAGCTGTTCTGGAGCTTTTTGATCATATCACATTATCTCCATCACAAGATGGACATTTTTAACAAGTGATGTGATCGAAAGCTCCAGAACAGCTAATTAATGGACATTGTGAGGTTGTTTTCTCAGCGTTTTCTTAAATAGACATTTATGGTGCTAACTAACTAAGGTCTTGTGTCTGTGTCAATGTTACCTACTGTATTTGACTGTTATTGATTATATTTGATTATAAATTAAACAAAAAAGAAAAAAGGAAAGTGAATATAGAAACTTAAATTGGAAAGGTACTCTCAAATTCACTACAATCGCCAGTTTTGCCATAAAATCACCAGTGATTTTTCTGTGTGCTGTATGTTCTAGTCAGGTTGAGCAAAACAGCCTGATGAAAAATGTCCAGACTATTTAAAGGATCCGGGACATGCATGTGATATTAATTCAGCCAACAGTGTCTGTATGGAGAGTCACTAACGTACGTCCTGCTGATCCTCACATTCACTATACTCTGTGAAACAGGATTTACACGGAGGATGCTGGTTTCACTGCTCTTCTTTTTCTTCTTCTGCTGCTGCAAAGAAGCAATTTGCCCACAGGGATCATTAAAATTTGATCTCATCTCAGCTCCCATCTCATCACCTGCTGCTTCTGATTGTTGAGATAAGGTAAGGTGACAGGAAATAACACATGATAAACACATGACAAAACCAGAACTGACATGATAGATAACAAAACCTCCCCCAACACAGAGGAACGGTTCTTTCCCCAAAAGGTTTGTCTGTCCATCATTTGCCTTTAAGGTTTGATTTTTTTCACAAAAAACACATACTTGCTACCATAGCTGGGCGACATGGAGAAAATCAAATATCACGATATGTTTGACCAAATATCTCGATATTGATACTGCAACAATATTGTAGGTTATTGGTGCTTTCACAAAATATTGACACAATAAGATTTTTCATAAATAATCATCAATAATGTGGATATAATGACGAAGTGGGCAAATAATAGACGGCTAGTCTGGTAAGCTCAGAAAATGACATCACTTTACTGTAATGCAGCCTTTAAAACCAGGAAAAGACAACACTTATGTCATATTACTATTTTACACTAGCCAAAACTTTAAGACAAAATCTAGTCTCATATCACGATATCGATATAATATTGATATATTGCCCAGTCCTACTTGTAACACTGGTTAATCTTAAAATTCCTGATGATCAGACTTTCTTTCAGCACATCCTCATATGAAATAAACTCTTATGAGGTGACATTAAAACTAATTGTCTTAATGTAATATGACAAAGCATTCATAACATGACCTTAAATGGCATGGCATAAAAAACATGACGCTACGTGCCACAAGCTGGACTCAACTCATCTTATGAGATAGAAAATAGCATGGCCTGATATTTTATAATGTGAAATGAAACAAAAATCTCTGTGAAAATACTGTGATGTGAATTGAATATGACAGAAATGGTATGACGTAACATGACAGGAAACGTATGATGTGAAAAGTCTGTAACTTAGCTAACTGTATAATCAGAGAATTAGAACATTTATCTAAAGTAGCAGATATCTTAATGACCACTAAACTCCATTGTCTAAAAAACAAATTCCAAAAGTGATGAGTTTTCCTTAACCCTCTTGTTGTCCTCGGGTCAAATTGACCCGTTTTCCTATATCAATGTTCTTTTTAATTACCCAAGTAACATGATTGATTCCACACAACGCACTTTGGCAAGTACAAATCTCTACTTTCTCTAATTTTGGGGTGTCTTATTCAATTTTATAGCACTTTAAGTGGTTTCCAAATAGTATTGGGTAAATTACAGTCTGTCATTATCCATCAACATACATTCCATTAATTTAGTCTAAATAATTCCTAATTTCTGCTTTTCTAACTCAAACATTTTTTTTGCTACAAATGAGGTTAATTGACCATAAATTAACTAAAGTTAATAAGTCAGTATTACGTAGTGTTGAAAACATCAAAAAAGTGAGAAATATTGAGATATAAAAGTGTCAAAAGTGTTGAAAAAAAGGGACAAAAAA
>NC_045748.1:20513600-20515320 GCF_008692095.1 Etheostoma spectabile | reverse complement strand
AAAAAAAAAGTTATAAACAGCGATTAAAAGCATTGATTTTGACAGGAAGGCAACACAAGGGTTAAAGTTACCTCTGTTCACTGTCAAAATGTCCCCGCTCGGGGTCGTATTGGCGGTGGTCCCGAGGTAGAAACCTAATATCCAATCACATTTAGCGGTTTCTTAATAAATGCAACGTTCGGCCTATGTCTAGATGTGGGTTTGAACTAGGCTATGTTTTCTGTTATGACTTGATTCGCTATTCTAAACTGAACGTTGTGCAGATTTCCAGCAGCCTGAGACGTGCCGGGCCAATCACAACCCTAGATCTGATGCATGTTTGAGACAAAAATTGTAAAAAGGAGCTTCATTGAGCCATTTTCTAATATATTTTTGCCTAAAGAAGAACAATCAACTGCACTTGAAGCTTTTCTTGTGTTATATTGTCTTCCCATCAACCATGAAAAAAAAGTTTTGGTCACTTTTTCCAATGTCGTGGGATATTTTTAATGTTGACATTTTCAGCGCTTATTTCGACGGCCCATTTTTTTGTGAGAAAAAAAACTGAAAATGGTTCAATTTGACCAAAGGACAACAAGAGGGTTAAAATATAAGATGTATTTTCTGAACTCATAATATACCTGCTCCTCTCTGCATGGTTTAGTCTGTTTCCATTCTTCTGACGCTTGTGATTGGCTGGTAGCCTACTACTGTGCTGTTATTGGTCATGGGGTACCTGGTCACTCAGCACTATTGGTGTTTTTCCATTGATGGTACCTGCTTGACCCAACTCAGCCTGTATGCCCTGTAATGCCCCGTTTTTCATAACGGAAAACAAAACGGAAAAAAAGGCGAGTAGAGTCGAGGCGAGTCGAGTAGGTACCATGTAACGGAAAAACGCTTTTAGTCACATGAAAATCCAAAATGAACTGAGAGGTTTCAGACTAATTCACATTTGCGATTTGGTCTTGCAAAGTCAGGGCTAAGTATTTGCCACTTCAACAATTAACTAACATCAGGGGCATTAATAATCTCTACCAATTTGTTTAAAAAAAACAACCCATAAGGGTAAAATGTTCCTAGGGAGGAGGAGATTTATTCCACTGAGGGTTCTTGTTTATCAACCATTACCTCTTTTTTGGCATTATTTTGATTTGACATGATTTGATTGTATTATATATGTTTTACAAAAAAGTACATTTGGATAAGTGAGAAGCATTTTATGAAACGTAATATGACAAGTATATGTGTCTGAAGCCCTGCTCGTTAGCAGAAGCGCTAATTTCCAGCAGGCCAAAATAAAAGTCAGACTGGAAAAAATCCTAGGGGCACTAATATGAATTATATAATACCACACCTCTTATGCTGTGAGATGAAACAACATTTTATAATAGTACAATAATAATACATGTGATAGGACGTGGCATTACATGTCACGGTGCGGCACAACATCAACACATGAGCAACAATAGGGTAATAGTTTGGGCTGGTGTGTGTTGTTGGGCAGATGTTTGCAGCTCTGTAGCTCCCAGTGTTGAGTTCAGACTGATGCACTGTAAACGACGTGTTAGTGTGTGTTGGGATGTTATCGACAGGCCCTGGGTGGAGTGTTGAGCGTGGGAGCTGCATTCAAAGAGCATTATGGCCTGTAGCTGGTTCACTTTACAATTCATTACACTTCCAAGGACAAATGACTGCTAAATAACTGTCTGCCTCTCCCCCCCCCCCCCCCCCCCCCCCC
>NC_045748.1:20510378-20513590 GCF_008692095.1 Etheostoma spectabile | reverse complement strand
TCTCTCTCTCTCTCTCTCTCTCTCTCTCTCTCTCTCTCTCTCGCTCTCGCTTTGATCTATCATCAAAAAATAACAAGAGTAGCGACAACAAAAACAATCACACACTTAATTCATATTAAGTTACTAATAATCTAACTCCCTTTATTATTGTACATTATGATAAAACACACCAGTGACACCAGGGTTGATTATAATATAAAAGTGACAACAATGAGTGACACTCTTCATCTTCCATACAACAACAAAAAATAGATTTTCTTCAGTTCAATTACTGACTTTTCCATAATGTTTTATGTATCACACTATACTCAATCACGAAATACATGTATAAGTATAAGTACAATAGGTTCTAGGTGGTCCATGTTGCATTTAGTACCTAGGAAAAATCAATATTGGCCTATAAATCCAGCATTAATCTGTCTATAATAACACTTTGATTACCCAAAACCTTTTTCTAATATGGTTTGAATTATTTTTCTGGTTGTTTTTTTAATAATCAGACCAAATTGCCATGTGGTCATTTATGATAGAAGATGTTCCGAGGGACTCAAACATATTTGAGTCGGAGATGTGGAAAGCCATTCAGAGATCTGGAAAAGGCTTACATTTTTTTTTTGCATTGAAACAACACTCTTTAAGATTTCTAGCACAACGTTCTCAGAGTATTTTGACACACGTTTGCACCTTTACAGATACAGAGACTGAATCCTTGTATCTGTACTGACACAGGCTCTCTTGGCATCAAATATGCTCTCAATGATTCAGTTTTATTGTTCTGCATTAGTTTTGTGACTGTAAAAAGATGTATGTTCATTAAGACATTGTCCAAATTTGACAGTGACTCAAACTCTGCTTTGAATGTTACAAGTCAGTCGTTGCTTTATTTTTTGGCCCTGTAGTTTTCTAAAAAAATCCAGGAATGAACTATGTAATTTGCTAGTAATTAAAATGAAAAAAAAGCTTTTTTAAACTCCAGTTAATATTCATTTGTTATCTAATTATAATGGAAACTCCACATATATTGAATTGTGATCTTGCCTGTAGCAACATTTGACATGTTTTGCATGTTCTGCACCTGCTCCGCACTGACTTAACTACTTCATATACGGTAGCAATTATTTGGAACTGAACGCTATACTGCCTATTTTATCCCTAAGAAATATTACAGTTCTTTCATAAGGATATTTCTTGGAAAATCCTATTAAATTACAGACATGCATATTAGCAGCGGCAGATGGCCGCCCAAAGAGTCAGGGTCTGTCCGAGGTTTCTGTCTGGGAAAAGGACGTTTTTCCTCTCCACTGTCACAGCAAATGCATGTTCTTGGGGGGAATGTTGGGTTTCTGTAAATGATAGAGTGTGGTCTAGACCTACTCTCTCTGTAGAGTGCCCTGAGAGAACTCCTGTTGGGATTTGACACTATAAATAAACTTGAATTGAATTGAACCGAGTGTTACCAAATTCACGTAGCCTGAGTGATGAGCAGAAGGATGAGGCGATGTAAAAAGAAAGAAGGTGGAGGAGATGGAAAAGGAAGAGATGGGGAGGAGGAGCAGGATGGGTGGTTGGGCAGATGTTGCTTTGTTTAAAGGCTGTTGTGTAATTAAGGACAGAAGAACAGAAGCCTGACCCATTTACTCCTTTTGATCAGCTGTCAGAGAGACAGGCAGGGGGTCTGCCTGCCTGCCTGCCTGCCTGCCTGCCTGCCTGTCTGCCTGTCTGCTTGTCTGTCTTTCTGTCTGTCTGCTTGCCTACCTGCCTGGCTGTCTGTCTGTCTGCCTGTCTGCCTGCCTGCTTGTCTGTCTGCTTGCCTGCCTGCCTGTCTGTCTGCCTGTCTGCCTGCCTGCTTTTCTGTCTGTCTGCCTGTCTGCCTGCCTGCCTGTCTGTCTGCCTGCCTGATTTTCTGTCTGCTTGTCTGTCCTTATCTGTCTGTCTTGCCTACCTGCCTGCCTGTCTGTCTGTCTGCCTGCCTGCTTTCTCTTCTGCCTGCCTGTCTGCCTGCCTGCCTGCTGTCTGCCTGCCTGCTTTTCTGTCTGCCTGTCTGCTGCCCTGTCTGTCTGCCTGTCTGTCTGCCTGCCTGCTTCTGTCTCCTGTCTGTCTGCCTGTCGTGTCTGCCTGTTTGCCTGTCGTCTGCCTGCCTTGCCTGCCTGCCTGCTGCCTGCCTGTCTGTCTGCCTGCTGTCTGTCTGCCGTCTGTCCTGCCTGCCTGTCTGTCTGCCTGTCTGTCTGCCTGCCTGTCTGTCTGCCTGCCTGCCTGTCTGTCTGCCTGCTCTCCTGTCTGCCTTCCTGGTCTGCTGCCTGTCTGTCTGCCTGTCTGTCTGCCTGTCTGTTCTGCCTGTCTGCCTGTCGCCTGCCTGCCTGTCGCCTGCCTGCCTGCCTGCCTGCCTGCCTGCCTGTCTGTCTGTCTGTCTGCCTGCCTGTCTGTTTGCCTGCCTGCCTGTTTGTCTGTCTGTCTGTCTGTCTGCCATTTTACGTTCCACATATTCCACAAACCAGAGAGAGGAAGTGGAAGAGAGGAGCAAGAAATGATGTAAGAAAGACAAAAGAAGAAGTTGCAGACGTGGGAGGTATAGCAGGATTGGTATGAGGAGGTGAAGAACTATTACAAGAAGTGAAAGAGTGTGAGAAGGAGAAAGAGGAGATGAAGCATCAAGTAGCGGGAGGTGGAAGAGGAGATGGAGATAGGTCAGAGAAGGATGAGAGAGAAGAGAATTAGAGGAGCAGGAGGTGGAGAGGGAGAAGGAAGAGATAACGAAAGATGAGGAACGGGACGGGAAAAGGGTTTACCTCAACCATGAGGGGTTGGATCTCTTCCAGAAATGGAAGAGGAAAAGGTGGAGATGGAGGAAAGGAGGGTTGAAGTAATGACCGACATGGAGGGGAGGGTGGAGGGGAAGGTTCAGGAGGTGGGGGAGGCAGACTGTAAAGGAGCAGCTGCAGGGGGAGGACGAGGATGCGGAGGAGGAAGTGATAGAGTTTGTAGGCAATATGGGGGTGTAAGCAAAACGCTGACATCACAGCCAGGAACTAAAGCTCCGCCCCCTCACAGAAGGTTTATTTCATAACTCTAAAAGTAATCTGTTTTACCATTTAAAAACTACAGCTCCCATGAGTCTTAGCCACAGGTTTCCCAACACTTTCCCCCAATGAAGTCATAACTGCCCAGAAGTGGGTATTACAGGTATTAAACACACACACACACACACACACATA
>NC_045748.1:20509919-20510368 GCF_008692095.1 Etheostoma spectabile | reverse complement strand
CACACACACACACACTCACACACAGACATAACCATATTAGCCTGATAATTGACTTAACAATTACTTAACAGGTAAAGTTGTATTACTGTAACAACTCAATTAGATAGATTAGATTTAGACAATTAGATTTGAGTAGTAATCATATTAAAGTTTACAGTAGTTGTCTTTAGTTCACATGACTATTTATTTTGTGGAGTTGTATAAAGCTGTATAAAATAACTATTAACTTTGATAGACACTTGTTAATAGGAAGCATGCATTGTTGTGTTTCCGAGCATTTAAAAAAAAAAACATAGCGCACGTTAACCCTCATGTTGTCTTCGGGTCAAATTGACCCATTTTCCCATATCAATGTTCTTTTTAATTACCCAAAATATCACGATTGTCTTATTTTATTTTATAGCATTTGAAAAAAAATTGAAGTGGTTTCGAAATAGTATTGAGTAAAA
>NC_045748.1:20509196-20509909 GCF_008692095.1 Etheostoma spectabile | reverse complement strand
TCCAGTCTGTGATAATCCATCAACATCCATTCCTTTAACTTTAGTCAAAATAATTCCTAATTTCTGCTTTTCACACTCAAACGTTAGGTATAATTTCCTATAAATAAGATTTATTGAACATAAATTCCAAAAATAACTGTAAAACTAAAGTTAAGAAGTTAGTGTTACGTTAGTGTATGTGGAAAAAAAGTGACACATCTGAAAAAATGAGTCAAAAGCGTTCAGCAACGGGTCAAAAACGGAAGAAAAAGTTAAAAACATTGATTAATAAAGCCTCAACAAAAGTGTTGCGACAACCCAAGGGTTAAGCAAGTAAAAATATATAACGTGAAATATTGTGCCATTTGAGCATGATGTAATAAGTGTGAATTCATGTTTTAGGCTCAGACTGGACTCTGTTGTTGGCTTCTTACATACTTAAACTTAAAGTCTTTACCATGACCATGCTGTAAAATACTGAGCACATGTGTTCACGTGACGAGAATTCAGTTTAATTTCAACATGTAAAGATGACATTAATCCTGGAAGTAGACGTTGTCGTTGAGTTGTTTGCACCCTAGTGACATCCCAGTAGCACACTGAGATAATCATTAGCCGGTTTGTGTACTCTCTGAGCTCTCTGAGCTGAGTCAAGTTGTGTCAAACATGTAGACATTTCACTGTAGGCCTATCATTTGCATTTCTCATGTTGGATTTGCTGTATTTCTTGGTTT
>NC_045748.1:20504116-20509186 GCF_008692095.1 Etheostoma spectabile | reverse complement strand
AAACCCAAGCGCCATCTTTTTTTTTTTTTTTACAATAACCTCCGGGTAGAAAACTCTTGCGTTCCATATTGTGTTTGATGCTTTCATATTTCAAGAATATGACACCAGCCAAACTAGCAGTCAGTCTGATTAGGAAAGCAACACAGTATAGAAAATAAGCCCGGCAGAAACGTCACATAAACAATTTTGCAGATATCACATATCTCCGCAATTCAAATCAACTGCATTTGTCTACGTGGACGCAACGTCACAGTGATTCAGTCTATTAATGGAGAGACATTTTCTTCGTTTTTGTTGACGTTGCTTTAATTCTGGTCAAACGGATCAGCATGTCATCCAGGCATTTGTCAGAACCTGCGGTTTTATATTTCCTCTCTCTATTAATGTTTCAGATACATTTTAATTCTGCGTTATAGTTAGGATTGGGTATCGAGAAACAAATCATTTCTTTATTGGAATCATTGGATTCCAATTCAACATTCAAGTTTTGGTTTGGTGTTGCAGCCATGGAGCCCAGTAAGCGTAAAACCTGTAAAACTGCAAACCGCCACTGAATCAAAGTAAAACGTTCCTCTTATTTGTGAAAATAGGCACGTGACCCGGTTCAACTCCAACCCTCAAAGAACCGGAATTGATGAGCTCTAGAATCAAAAGGAAAAATCTGAATTGGAAATTAGAATTATTGAAGCACAAACAATGCACAACCCTAATTATGATACAGCTAAAAAAAAAAAAACGGTATATTTGTTATTTTGTTCAATAACATTTTCTTTAACTGCATTCTTTTTTATTATGTTATATTTTTATAAAAACTATTACATTTTGTATTTGTGTGTCGGTGCCAATTTCCTTTTAGATCTTGTTGTAACAACAACAAAATGCTCAACCATAAATAACAAATCACAATAAAATTCCAATTGAATAAAAAATATTTAAATGTTTTGAAGTATTTGAAAAATCGGATTCATCTCGTTAACGTAAGCAGCGGTGTTTTAGAATGGATTCAAGTCGAGATTTTAGTTATCAGTTCATATTCAAATTGTTCTTTATTATAAGATAACTCTTAAATAAATACAATAAATCATTCCCACCACAGGCAATACAACACTTTTTAATCTTTTTCTATCACTGGGTGTTAGATAAGATTGCACTAAGTGCAACTTAAAAAATATGTTAACTTACATCTATTTACAATATCTATCATTTTAATTGCATCGACATTCAACATCAGCTGGACAACAATATGATATTTTCTCAGCATTTACTGTTTTAAAAAGGGCCTAATTTAGATTTTCACTCTTTCAGTTTGATTCATAATTAGTTGGGGGGGGGGGGGATTAAACAAGGCAACAAAAGAATACAGACAAGATAAGACGACACGCAGGTTCATCAAACATAAATTATTAATAGGAACTCCACATTTACAAGTTGGGAAACGGTTGCAAAAAGGGATATGAGAGAGAGATAGAGACGAGAGAGAGAGAGAGAGAGAAGAGGAGAGAGAGAGAGAGAGAGAGAAGAGAGAGAGGTCAGAAGTTGGTGACACGCAGTAAGTCCTCTGCTGTGGGTCCGTGGATTCCTATTAGCGGCGCTTCAAACGAGCGTGCCGCCGTAAAATGGGAATAAAAGCTGCAGAGCTGCTGGTTGATCAGTACGTTTTCCTCCTCTCTCTCTCTCTCTCTCTCTCTCTCTCATCTCCTCTCTCCATCTCATCTCTCTCTCTCTCCTCTCTCTGTCCGGGCCATCTGCTGTGTAATGAAGCAACAGTATTGATCTGCAGCTTGTGCTGGAGACCACATGCTAATCATAGCGTTAGTGACAAACACTGCTCCGCTTTGCCTCGCATCTGTCCCACTGACTCTCTCTCTCTTTTCTCTCAATATAACCAGTGCCATCCTCCCTCCTCCCTCTCCCTCTCTCTCTCTCTCTCTCTCTCTCTCTCTCTCTCTCTAAATGAGCCAGCAGTTTTTGAACGGGGGTCCATCTGTCCAGCTTCAAACTCTTCCTCCTCCTCCTCCTCCTCCTCCTCCTTCTTCTCCTGCAGTGGTTGGTTGCTGGTGAGTCCTGTTCAGTGTGTTTTGGTGTTTCATGGCAGCCATGTTTAGTGTTGAATAAAAAGTGTGAATACAGTCTTTTGTTGAGTTTTATAAAGATATATGCAGATGATGTACATAATTATACAGCTAGATGTATGGAAAGAAGTAGAGACTACAGATATTGTAGTTAGATGAAGACCAAGCTGTACAGATATTATATAGTAGACATACTGCAGCCTCCAGTACTAATCATTGATTGAATTAATTTTTAAGAAACCTTTTAAATGTATTTAAATATAGACAAAGTTTCATTGTTTCATTGAGATAAAACTGGTTCACATTCATCAAATTGTGGGGGTGGTAAAATAGGGATTTATAGGGACACATATGAAAAGTAATATACATTTGAGAATTGTAGACAAACATATTTCGAGATAAAAACAACATTTAGCTATATAAGTAGATAAAAAGATGAAGAAGTTATTAAAAAATGTAGACAGCTGACGGAGAATAGATAAAAACGTGGAAAAAACTGAATACAAAAACTTTATTTAGGCTATTGAAATGTGTAAATTCACATTTTGAAATAATACAGAGATACTTAGAAACTTAGATCAGTATATGGATAGTATTTTGAGCAACTAATACAGTACATGTATGTACTATGTACTATGTATGTAAAGGCTACTGACTAATTTATGTAGTTTCATAATAAGTTACATAAGTTAGTAAGTTACACAAGTTACATATAAAACACGTGTATCTGTGAATGCAAATATATTTAAATTGAAGGATATAGATCAAAGCGTTATAAGACAATACACAGAGATACACACACAGCACACGTCATGTTTAAAAGATACATTAGACAATTTATGGATAATTACAGACACTGAAATAAATACAGTATATAGAGACCATACAAAGAGGTCTAGTCATTTATAGATACATATTTTTGAAATAATACAGAGAAGGTGGGGATGGAATGGAGATTTATGGAGATACAATGAATATCTAGGGATATAATACTTACTGAGCTTCATAAATGCATGGATACAAACACAGTAGGGATATCCCCCAAAAATAAAAATACATATTAAATATGTACTGTAGAGACATCTATAAATGAAAAGAGATGATGTATTTATGTTTGTATAGAAGAGTCTAGTCTAAAATAAGTCTGGAGATTCATGGGATGCATATATATATATATATCGATATATATAAAGATATATATAGATATATAGATATAGTTACTGTAAGTAGTTAAAGAAAATGTAGATATATGTACATTTATAGCGATTAAATATTTAGAGATGATGCACTCATTATGAAGATAAAATGTATTTACAGATAAGCCGTTATTCTGGGTTTGACTGTGAATAGACACACACACACACACACACACACACACACACACACACACACACACACACACACACACCACACACACACCTAAATATAATAAGGATATTACTGAAACTATTTGGGGGGAAAAACTAAGAAAAGTGAGGCACACTTCCATTGTCTTCCTCCTTCCCTCTATCTTCTCACCCTTTTCTTCTCCTTCTTTCCTCCCCTTTTTTTCTCTTCCTCCTTTATTATCTTCCAGTCTTTTCAAACTTTTCGGACCTGCTGCCTCTTTTGTTGCGGTTCTGTTGGCCGTGAAATCGGCTTTTAATGGGAACACAATGGCCGCGTGCAGAGTCGACCCGCTGTATTCAAATGTGACCGCACGCCATTATCACTGCATTACCAGCTCTAAATAAACACTCATTTAACAGCCGTTCATCTCACATCTTTATGAATTTGTACATTAATCATTGGATGTTTTTGAACTGTTGCCAAACTCCAGCTAACTGCAATGGAGCATCCATTTCAAAAGCTTGTGATTTTGTCAAAGAAATACATTTCTTAATTTACTTATAATAAAACAAAATACCTCACAGTGTGACAGATAAAATTACATCTAAGGTTGTATGACTTTTTAAGGGATTGATTATCCCTCTCAGTTATTACACCAAAAATGCAACATCCTATTCAGCTACTGTTAATGCTGTTAGCCATGCAGAGCAGTAAGACCGAAATAGAAATGATAATAAAATGTCATGAGTATTAAACTTCAAAAAGATTTTGGGGCAATTCCAATAGTACGCAATACAGCACGTAAGCCATGCAGCACAAAGACATAATTCATTGCAGAAATATCAGTATCACATTGTGGAAAAAATATGTTATTTCCTGTGCCTTTTCAGTAAATGATTATAATGTAATTGTGTATAATTTGGGACATTTAAAGTAAAAGCACAATATAAAATGTGTGATGCTAATCTTAAAATTTTTTTAAATTTTTGCTCACAAATTTTTTCAGGCCCATGCAGCCCATGCAGTGTCTCCCACCCCCCCTTGGAATATTACCAAAATTCTTAATTATTTGGATTTTTCATGGATTTATTTACCAAGGCCACTTTTTAATTTTATTCTGTAAAATTAAATAAAAATAAAAATAAAAATAAAAATTGTGGGAAATAATTTGTTGGCTTTGGCTTACTCCAAATTAAATGCATTGAATTTGAAACACTGGAATCAGACAATACAATACCCACTATTAGTGCATTACAGTTAGCTTTAACTTCCTAAAATCCTTAAACTCCCTGCCAGGCAATACACAGGAGAATGAGCAGCTACAGTAATTTAATTATTCACTATGTAACTCTTTAATTTCCAATAAAATATCTAAAACAAAGAAATGAATTGGAAAATTAACAGGGCACTGATTAAACAATTTAAAAAATGAAAATTATGAATCAGTTTACCCCTGGACATCCAAGATATGCCGCTTTAATTTGTGTATTTTCAACGGAATTAGACAAGGAGGTAAAAAGAAATACATTGTGAAAAATATTTGTAATCAGGATTTTATGTATAATTCACATCATTAAAGTCCTCTTCCCTCATTAAACTCACTTTAATCAGCAGTGACAGTTGAGCGTGCACAAAACGCACACTCTCTCTCAAACACACACACACACAC
>NC_045748.1:20501462-20504106 GCF_008692095.1 Etheostoma spectabile | reverse complement strand
ACACACACACACACAAAGACACGCACACTCGTATATGTTTTTGCAAACATCAGAGAGAACATGGCCACAGGCAGCGGCAGCTCATGCTAATTCAGATCAATATTAGTGATACATTTCCATGTGAACTCAGTTTCCTCTCGGAGAAGCGGCTCGGCAATCCATGGACAGCTTTACTTCTACTCTGTGGATATTACACTTACATTACACTGTGTGTGTACAGTATAACACAGTATACCACCAATACAAGTGGCCTAACCAATAGCTGCAGATGAGGACAGTCGTGTTGTCTATTTTTCTCTGTATATTCGGGAACTTGAAGAGTAGCTTACACTTTCTAAATTAAAGGGGATTAGGCAGATGCCAATATGTGTATTTTTTACTCACAATTAAACGAAGACTTAAATGAATCTCGACCTAATTTGTTCCACTTTCTCACTGCACAACAGCCAGTACCCAGTCTGTTCAGCGAGAAGAGAAGAACTTCAATGCTTTGCACTGAACAAAAATGTATCTCGTCAAACAGCTGCCGTTCACAAATCTGAAAAAGTCACACCAAAAAACACCAAAAATCCCAAAGATTTTCTTAGAATAAGAGCTTCAAACCCCCACTGCTTCATTTGCCGTTGACCGATTTTGCAGGAGTATGATATAGAATTTTAGCTAGTTTCTGTATCAAAAGACCTGTCAATGAGTTTGAGTGTGTGTGTGTGTGTGTGTGTGTGTGTGTGTGTGTGTGGGAGGGGGGCTGAACGGGTAGACATGAGGACGCAAGTTTTGAAATTTACAAAAAAAGATGTTCTTTTTTATTTAGCCCAATTATTATGAAAAAGACAAAGCAAAAATGAATATGATCAAAAGTAGTCCCTAAAAAACAAAAAAAATGACGGCAAACTGAACTGCGACTAAATGACAAATAGGGACAACTGCTGCCATCTTAACTCAAAAACATCTAAATAACTCTGAAGAAGACTCGCTAAATCAATTTCATAAAAACAAGTCTTCTCTCCCCAAACATCATATGTGTCGTTGTCGGCAAATTGATTCCCAAAATCACAGCGCAGTCATCATTTATTAATTAACGGACTAAAGCGGCGGGGGGGGGGGGTCTTTCTCCTCCCGGCATGATTATTTTATGACTTCTGGCATGTAGCTCTTTTAATCATAACATTTGATTCTTTGATTTCCTCTCGGCCCGAAGACAGCCAAAAGAATGAGGAGAGCTCTATTAATATTTCAGATCTCCATTGTGTTATGTGCCAAAATACTTTCTCATTGTAAAAGTTAGAGATGCACCATATCTTCCTCAGTGTGTGATAAAAGTGATCGTTTCTCCTTTCAACTAATTTCTATATGATTTTTTCTTCTCTTTGGGATTAGACCCAACTCTATGATTTTTGTGTCCATATATTTATTCAGACGATGATGACAATTTGACCTTCTATTTAGTTGGTTTTTAATACATTTTTGCATCTGAGACTCATGTCCTATAGGATTATCATTATTTTTTTTTCCTACTTACATAAATTACCCAAATGTTCTTTTTTTTTCTTGCCAGTGATATTTAACTATTTCTCAAACTGTCTTCTACAGACATTGAAATTTTCACATTAGTGAAATGTGTTTATTGTATAATTACTGTACATTTCATTATGAAGTTAAAAGTGACCACTAATTAAATCCAGGAAGAGTTTAATTTAAATATTTCCTTACAGATTTGATATGTATGCCAACTATTTTTTGCACATTTATTATATTGTAAATAATACATACATTATTATTTATTTTCTTACATTCTTTCTTATTTCTTTACCTGCTTTCTCATTTCTTCATTGCGCTCCTCATTTATGTTTATATATATTTATACTGCTTGTATTTTTCACTCTTCACCTCACACCAATAAAGTTTTTCTCTTTAATCTTTTATCTTTTATGTACATTCACAACAATGGGGCCTTTCTGGGGTATATGCTATTTGATTTATTTTATTTTAACCCCAGTTTTCCGTTGGCTTTTTCCAGTCAAGCTCATTGTTAATCTACTTTAGGAAAATCTCTTTAATTTTCATATTTCAGCCGTGACTTTTTGACCCCCACAGATCAAGAAAGTTTCATCCTTCCCACATTATCTTGTAGTACCAAACACCAAACTGTAAGATATCAAACATATGAACGTTTACAAATTGCTTAATTCAAATGAAAATGACATTACCAAGGCCTGTTTTAAATCCAGCTGTTGACTCCTGCTGGTTTCCTTTTGTTACTGGCTGCTAACATGAAGCAGCTAAAAGGGTCAGAGGTCAGAGGTCAGAGGTCGGCCACCCCCGGCGCACGCCATCTGACCTCTCATTTACATACACGCTGACCTACATTCTTGTGACGGTTGTTTCTGTTCCTTTAAGATCCTTCACTTTGAAGAAAAAGTAATGATACAATTTCAAAGATTGCCTGTAATTTGACATAAATGGTAAGAAAAGTATTAAAACAAAGTATTTCACTTTAGATTGATTTATTTTTTATTTAATTTATTCAATTTCTCTTTTTTGTTGTACCAGTAATTTTGGTTTATCTTATTTATCTATAAATACCATGATGATCAAATCTTAAAAGAGGTAGTGCATGATTACACACACACACACACACACACAC
>NC_045748.1:20500726-20501452 GCF_008692095.1 Etheostoma spectabile | reverse complement strand
ACACACACACACACACACACACAACAGTAACATGACATTTTTCTCAGTTTCAATTTAAAATGCCACATTTTACTTTAATTTAAATAATTGTTTCAGTAACATGTAACATATCACCAATTTAGAGATCATTCTTTTTTTTCAATACATCATATTTATTTTGTTTTAGCAATGTATATGTGAAGAAGTTTGCAAATGTACCGTATATGTTTACTTGAAAAAAAGATTCCTTCACTGCAGAGGAGTTTCTTGTTGACTGTGCTGCAACTCCACAACTTTAGAAGACAATAGCCCAAATTGTCTGTTGCTTGGTTTTTTGATAATTTCTGACAAAATTACTTTTGACTCCTCCTCCTCCTCCTCCTCCTCCTCCTCCTCCCAGTACCCTGTCAGCGGTTTAGAAAACGCTCCCTGACCCCTGACAACACTCCCTAAAACCAGCAGCCCAGTGTCGACTTACAGGCTGCTGCTGCTTGACATGAAAATATTGTATAATAACTTATATTTAGTTAGGAGTAAGGACTTTTCAATAATGTGAGGGCTTTTTAGTAAATTGAGTTCATTTTAGTAAAGTGAGGACATGTTAGTAATGTGAGGACATGTTAGTAAATTAAAGACATGTTAGTAATGTGAGGACATGTTAGTAAAGTGAGGTCTTTTTAGTAAAGTGAGGACATCGTGTCATGTGAGGACATTTTAGTAAAGTGAGGGCTTTTTAGTAAAGTGAGG
>NC_045748.1:20487180-20500716 GCF_008692095.1 Etheostoma spectabile | reverse complement strand
TTAGTAATGTGAGGACATGTTAGTAATGTGAGGACATGTTAGTAATGTGAAGACATTTTAGTAAAGTGAGGACATGTTAGTAATGTGAGGACATTTTAGTAAAGTGAGGAGATGTTAGTAATGTGAGGACATTTAAGTAAAGTGAGGAGATGTTATTAAAGTGAGGACATTTTAGTAAAGTGAGGAGATGTTAGTAATGTGAGGACATTTTAGTAAAGTGAGGAGATGTTAGTAATGTGAGGACATTTTAGCAAAGTGAGGACTTTTTAGGAAGGTGAGGACATTTTAGTAATGTGAGGACATGTTAGTAAAGTGAGGTCTTTTTGGTAAAGTGAGGACATCGTGTAATGTGAGGACATTTTAGTAAAGTGAGGGCTTTTTAGTAAAGTGAGGACATGTTAGTAATGTGAGGACATTTTAGTAAAGTGAGGACATGTTAGTAATGTGAGGACATTTTAGTAATGTGAGGACATGTTAGTAAAGTGAGGTCTTTTTAGTAAAATGAGGACATTGTGTCATGTGAGGACATTTTAGTAAAGTGAGGGCTTTTTAGTAAAGTGAGGACATGTTAGTAATGTGAGGACATGTTATTAAAGTGAGGACATGTTAGTAATGTGAGGACATGTAGTATTGAGGAAGTTATTAAGTGAGGAATGTAGTTATGTGAGGACATGTTAGTAATGTGAGGACATGTTATTAAAGTGAGGACATGTTAGTAATGTGAGGACATGTTAGTAATGTGAGGACATGTGATTTACTCACAAAGGTTAAAGGACAGAATGGGGTCCAACCCTTATGCAACGTGGTAAAATCATTGTTTACTGTTAGCAATGTGGAGCAGGCACAACACACACACACACACACACACACACACACACACACACACACACACACACACATTGTTGCCTTTTAGTTCTGGTCCAGTTCCTGTTCAAACCAACTTACAGCAAACAAACCAAGATACTATGACAGAAACCCTGGTGACTGACAGCAGGTTAATCTGCCGTACTCCACCTTTTCTGTGTGTTAATGTATCTTCTCTTGATCGTAAATATTACTTTTTTTTTATTGCTAAATAACAGCGAGCTTACTGTTTTTCAGAAAGTTATGTATGTGCAAGCAATGCAAACACCACTTTAATTTTTGTATTTCTAGATGATGCAGGTGCATGCTATAAAGGACATCCAATGATGAAAACTTCTTGCCTTGCCTAAAGTCAAAGTGAACAGCTGTTGTGTATTGCAAATTGTAAACACAAATATAACTATATATAGAAATAATATATATATTTTTAAAGATTATTTTTTGGGGGGTTTCCCTTTATTTGTAGTGACAGTGATTAGACAGGAAAGGGGGAATGAGATGGAGGTGACACGCAAAGGGCCACAGGTTGGGTTTGAACCCGGGCCGCTGCAGGACTCAGCCAACAGGGGCGAACACTCTCACAGGGTGAACCAGAGGCCGCCCCTATCCCTTGCATTTGACATGTATTCCATTATTACTGTAAAGGAGAGAAACAGCTGATTGAAGCTATGCAAATATATCAATCACAGCTGATTCCCATCTAGGAAACACACTCAGCTGTTGAGGTTCTTTCCATTGCATGACCCTCTGTTTTTACTGTATTCTTTATGTGTTGCAGTGAGTGAGTGTAGTACTTTGACAGCAAGGATTACCATAACCAAAGTCACATTCCTTGCCAGGCCAAAGCTGATTAAAGATGGGATAAGATAGGAAAATTCCTGCATGAGGGAAAAAGACGAGTACCAGGACAATTCTGTCTCTGTTTCCCTTTTTTCATAAACCGTACATTCTTTCTCTGCCCGATGTGAGTCGAGTGCAGATTGCAATATTTTTCATGTTTCAGTTCTACCTTCAAACAATAGACAATGTGAAAGTCATTGCTTTTTGCAATTCAGTTTGCTTTTGCTTTAAACCCCCCTATATTTTGTCTTGAGGGTAAAATGTGTGCATTTTCTAAAAGAGAATTGACAGAAATGCTTATTATGTGTGTTTTGGTTCAAAATTTGTAAAAAAAAAAAAAACTATTATAGTGAAACAAAAAGGCACAGAAGGGAAAAAAACAAAATGCACAGTCCTGTTCTAATCCATGCATCATCCACATCCCATACCAAGGCTTTGGACAAAAGAGATATTGTGTTGGAAGGAGAGACGGATGGCCCGAGGGCAATTTTAGACCAACACTCACCAGCAGCGTATGACCCAAAACGCCTGCACCCATTCAATTCTATGTAAGTCCACACATTGGCACCGTCTTGACTCGAATCACCTCCTCTGGATTTGCCATTGTCGTATTTCCCAATGTTAATGCATATCAACTTTCTAAAAAAAGCAGCATTTTGATCGTCCGGTGTGTGCTATGGGCGTCATATTATGTCATATGTGTCACACATTACCTAGTCTGGTGCAACAAAACAGTGCCATGATGAAGCCTGACTCGGGCCGGATGTCAGGCTTTGCCCCTCCGCTATTGCTACCTGTGTGTTGCCATTCTCAAAATCTTTGTGTGTAATTTTTGCAACTGTGGGCCTAATTCCAGTAAGCCATAACCATAGATAAGTATCTATGTAAATGTTAAGTCTTTGCAAGAATGTAGATACAATTTTTTTTTAAAGAACACACCTCAAACTTCAAAAATATGGTTATAAACAGATAGCAGTCTTCATTTAACATCCACTCAAAACAAGACAGGACTTCACTCCAATTGATCATTTCATTTATTTTAATTACTTAATAATTAAATAAATACAGACTAGATATATTTTCTTTCAAGTACTGGATGAATAAAACATTAATCTTACAGCAGGTTTTAGTATATATTACCCTTCATCTCTACAGACATGTCGATATGGATGTAGCCTGTCTCATTAGTACCATTCAAAATGCAAAAATATACATTCTGGATAAATGTTACCTGATACCGACTGATATTTTTATATTACAAAAATAAAAGGTGACGAAAGTCACATTAACACATTGCAGCAAATTTATGAATACATTACAAAACACATGAGTGAATTTATCATGTCAAGAGAAATTCACTTTTTCTTTCACTACCTGCTGAACTCTGACCCCCTAAATAAAATCTAAAAATGTTAAATATAATAGCCTTGTTGGAGAACTCTTTAAAGCAACAGCTTCAAAATGTTGAGGCTATACTGACTTGTAATAGGAAGAACAGTGCGTCTGTCAGTAGCCCACTGCATTCCCCATACTCCACCTGTTCTCACGGGATGACATTTTATGGAGAAAATGTCTTTCTCCTGCGACTGTCTGTGATTTACGGAATTTCCTGATGGACAGAAAGCTTTACTTAGTTAGCTAAAGCTGCTAACTGCTGCTAACTGCAACGTTAGCGCTTTTAGCTGTGCTGTCAGAACCGGGGGAGTAGTGTAGGTATTGACACTGCTAGCACAGGCCTTTGGCCCGCTGTGAGCATGAGGTTTTCAGGCCACTAAACAAGAGTAAATCTCGGACTTGCTTTTAGTTGTTGGCGAGAACTTTGCGAAATAAAAAGCTGCCGAGCTGGCTATCTTGCTGTTAGACTAGTAAGTAGTATTAGCTAGCTTGCTATGTCTTGTGTTGTTGCACTTGCTTGATGTTTGGTTGTGTTAGCAAAGTTGTCAACTATAGTTTCTGGTCATGAGTAATGTAGTCATTGAAAACAGAGAGACAAAGTCCCTTCTCTTCCCGGGGACCCCATGGGACCTTATTTGGTAAAAAGATTCATGGAAGTTATCATGGACAGACACATCATTTTTTAATCCCATGTGAATTGAATCATGAATGACGTTTGTTAATTTAAAAGATATTTTTGCAAGTGGAAAAGTTTGTTGTAGTAACACTTAGTTTTGTGTGAAACCGTTAAGTGAACTACATATCTGGTCTGGCACATTGTACGTCCCCTTGCTTGCTGTTTGGCTTACAGGTAGCTTAGCGTAACGTTATCTTACCTGACGTGTTTCATTGGCATTTTATCAGACAGAAAGCGGGAGAACGAGCAAGATACGCTGCTGGTGTGAGTAACCTTACATTCCGTTATGAAACACACAGGCATCGTAGCTAAAGTGAGGCGTCACTTATGCAACTGAGCAGTCTGTCTTATGTGTCAACAATTTTACAACAAACCAAGATTTTTTACTTGCAAATTATCTTTTAAATTGTAAATTAATGGCTTGAATAAATGGGATCAAATAATTATTTGTTTCTATTCACTCCCGAACATATTTTTCCCATGGTGATGCACCAGAGGGGAGGGACATCGCCTCTCTATGCAAGCTGTACATATTTATGACAGCAGTGCATAAGTGAATTGCACTATGAAACTGTACAATAACTTTGCTTTAAAGGTGCCCTGCCACACGAAACTGTGTTTACTTGCATTTTTTTTCAATATGTTCGGTCCATATGTGTTTGTGTTATGTGGTGAATGTGAAGATGAACTGCTACATCCTCTGTCAGCTCTATCCACTGGAAAGAAATAAGATGAAAAATCAGGCCAATCACAACAGCTGGTCAGTCTGATGTCACGTTGCCTGAGTTCATTACTATTCATGAGCTCGCCCATTTGTGCTGGATAAAGGATCCTGATAGCCAGCCTCTCATTGGCTAGCTGTTAGCCAATCAGAGTCAAGGAGCTTAGCTTGTTGAATATTAATGAGAACTGGCACAAATCAAGCTGAGTCTTCCTGCAGGCTTTCTATACCACGCTAGAATGACTTGAAACAAGGTAACCAAGACATCTTTTCCACAAAAAATGTTACAGAGTCCATGGTAGAAGTTCAGATATTACCACAAAGTAATGAAATACGTGTGGCAGGGCACCTTTAACTACCACACTACTTCTCTCTGACATTTTATATTCATGTTTCTCTGAGGAGAATGTCCAGATGTAAATTTTAGATAACAATATGTGGATATTACATGATATGATGGAAGTTATGTCAAAAAACCACAGGGGACCAAACATCACTGAGCATTTCATTAATACAATTACTTACAATTCACATACTTGATGGATGTGAAAAACATTCATACCACAAAAAAACAAAAGTGCCCCAGTTGTGGACTGACCAAAACCTTAACCTTACCAGAATTTAATCCAATCCTAAAATAATGTTGTTTGATAAAAATAGAAGTTTTGTATTCACTACTTCTGTGATTAAAAGGGCTTCTATTAGATATGATACAAAATAGATCTAGTTAATATGTACACATTGGGTGTCAAGGCCATGACTTTTTTGTTTTAATTATCTATGATTCCTCACAGCAACAGGCCAGCAAAGTGAAAATAAGGACATAAGTTCAAGTTTTTTTCTTGCTGTGATTTGTTGCTCAACCAGTTTATTAAAAAAAAAACTCCCAATACTCACATTTTTTCAAAGATATGTTTCTTGTCTGATGAAAGCAGTGTGCTTCTGTATGGGACAAACATCTGGCTTATATGCTCTTTGTTTGTTTCCGATTAGAGTAATCTCTAGTCCCTTTGACATTCAATTATCTTCAAAATTTGCAAAGCATAATTTACGTCCAATACCAACGTTCAGTACCAATGCAGGAAATAGCGTGCCTTTCATGTACTGTACCAATTTGGAAAGTAAGGGTGTGAAGGTAAGGGTGATGGATGGGATGTAGTGCATCCATCATTTGAGACCAGAGACCTGTTGCTGCCTACTTGTAGATAAATGATCTGCACTCTTTATCCTTTGCTCTTGTACTTCATTATGTATCATATATTATACGTACACATTTGTATACGTACACAGTATACATTCATTTTCTCTACAATTGAATCTATGAGCAATGTGCGCTTTCACATATCTGATTGGCCTAATGGCCAATGCATTAAATTGCAGCAAATATTGAGTCGGGTTCAACTTTTTTGCCTGTGGTGTCAGGACCCAAACTGCATCTAGTGGTCTCATAGAAATGAAGGAGCGATCTGCTTTCTTCAATGCAGTGCTAATGTAGGTTTAAAACAGTCAGCGCGCTGATTTGTAGCTGTAGTTAGAGTTAAGAGCAATAAGTGATAAAACACATTTCTAGGTTGGGATACTCTGCTGAAGAGCAACGATGCCTAAAGGTCCGGCTGCAGCAACCTTTCCCAAAACTACCATCCTCTTCATCTTTAGATTCTTTTAGAAAATTATTAGACTCCCTATCTCTTGACCTGTTGCGCTTTGTACAGACGGTTTGTCAAACATTTTAAGAACCCATTGCACCAACTCAGCCTCAGAGCTAAGATTTGGATTTTGGAAAAACCACATGAATCATGCCCTTGTCTGCCTCATCCTTTCAACAGCTTTGGCCCGTAGAAGCGAGGAGTTTGTACGAGCGCTGTACCCGCTGCAGTTTTAGCCCTAAGCACAGTGGGAGAGGGAGAGCTTCAGCAGTCCCTCCGTATGCATCTTGTAGAGGAGTTTGAATTCAGCAGGCAGCTGATGGGACTCCTGCCATTTGGTGGTGAATTTGGTGCCCTTTTTGTCATAGTAGTGGTACGGCAGCTCCTTTCCTGTGTTGGGGTCCCAGCCAAACGGCCAGAAGCCGTACAGGTGGATCTGGTCGCACATGGAGGACGCCAGCGTGTACATCAGGATGCCGGTACTCAGACGTTTCGGCGACAGCTGCTTGGTTTTCCAGTAGCTGTTGAACACAAGTCAGGAGAACAATTATACATTAAAATAACCGTAACTTTTAAAATTATGTGAAATGTAATTCACTTTTTTTGCCGCTAGCCTAAAGTTCTCCTTAAATCAAAACTATGGATGTAAACATAGACATTTGATGATGTTGTGAAGTTGCGTGGGATCGTAGGAGTTGTTGTCTTCATTGTTAACCACCATTGTCGATGTATCTGTTCACGGACAAGTTAATCTAATACAGTTTAATTCACATTATGTTAATTCACATTTATTTATGTCATTATAATGAAATAGCTCCAGCTTTCCCCACATACTTACTTGTACTCCCCGCCACTGGGAGACTTACTTCACAAGTGGGGGTGGGGGTGGGGGTGGAGGTGGGCGTGGATGTGGGGGTGGATGTGGGGGTGGATGTGGCCGCTGTTATGGGCGCCTGGGGTCTGATATGGTCTGTTCATCAATAAACCTTCTGTTATTCCCATTAGCGTTGTTAGCACCCAGCTCTGGGGTTTGTGCTGGTTGGGTTCCGGGTTGCTGCAGTCGCTGGTTGAGTTAGCTGGCTTACTTAGCATTATATTAGTTAACTACCCATAGAGCTAACGTTAGGTTGGCGAATGTAATCAAGGGTTAGTTTAATAAAAAACGTGAAAAAACGAAAAAAACTGAAAAAACATGGTCAAAACAGTTACAATAAAAATAGTTCTATGAGCGCGTTGAGCGTTGTTTTAACCTTACAGCTATAATCACCCACCAAGCATTAGCATGAGCCGCATGTCAAGGTAGAACATTTTAGTAAACTGGATTGATATTGAAATATCATATCAATAAATTAGGTCTTGGTAGGTCTACTATGTTACTGTGTCACAAAGTGGCATGCAATTACGAAACAAATGTGTGGCAGACACATGCTGTTTTGTTGTTACAGAGTATAATTCTGTGACATTGTGTGATTTACCATTACTCTCTAACGTATCATTTGGTGTTTCCTGTGTTTTGACCAAAGTTAGAGCAATTCAGGCAACTAAACTTCACGCTCCACGTCATTGTCAAAAATAACAAATTTCTCTTGGTTTGAACATTGTTGAAAACATTTGGAATTTATGTACACAACTAAAACAATTGTATAAGATATGTGGTAGTGCTGGGCAATATATCGATATTATATCGATATTGTATTGATATTGCGATATGAGATTAGATATTGTCTTAGATTTTGAATATGGTAATATGGCATAAGTGTTGTCTTTTCCTGGTTTTAAAGGCTGCATTACAGTAAAGTGATGTCATTTTCTGAACTTACCAGACTGTTGTAACTGTTTACAGTAATTATTTACCTTTACCCAAAACGAATCGTGATATTTGATTTTCTCCATATCGCGCAGCCTTTATATGTAGTCATGTTTTTACGTGTAAATCCAGAAATATTACATATTATATATTTAAAAGGGTACAACACGGTAATTTAATCTAGACCAAAGTAAAGCCATTTATCTCTATTATCCCCTATTTTATATGGGTATATTATCATATGTTCGTGAGAGGTACTTGCATTTTCTGTTTTCATTGGTTGTTGATGCTGTTTTCTGTTACTGTAATCCAGCCTTTATGTTTACTTGCTAATCTTGATTAATTCAGTGTAATGTATGTTACACAGCATTAATTCCATCAGTATAACAAATAAGTCATTTCATAGTCACCACTGTCATTGTTAAGCTGCTGTCAGTGAAACTCTTTTAAGGTACAACAATCAGCAATAAGAATAATTATTGAATGATTGCAAACAGTATTTCTGTTTAAGGGTAAAGAAAGTATTGGTGAGTATGACTGTAGTTGCATTGTTGGTATTAGTGCTGTAAAAATCTATATTTTGCTGAACTTACCATGTGAGCCATTACAGTACAGGTCATAGAGTATGTATATATTAGTGTGTAGATATTGTTTTGTTTTTTTGTATGTGTAAGCGCTATGTCAGCAACGATGTTCCAAAGAAAAATTCCTCGCATGTGTCCTCATACCTGGCAAATACAACTGATTCTGATTCTGATGTTGCCTGAATGAAACACATTCCGCTTTTTGAATTGTCATTCAAAAGAATCTAACAAAAGGCTTTTATTGAAAGCAACTGAATCTAAAAAAAAAAAAAACTAATCTGACCACTGCTAATGCTTTCATCCGCATTAGCTCTGCAGGATCACAGAGGGGAACTCTCCAAACCGGCCTCAACAAAACCATCTCCAAAAGTCCTTGAGTCCTTAAAAGGTGCTGAGAGCTGCCCGAGCTGGTAAAACGGGGTTATTCTTCCAGAGCAGGTAGTCTTAATGGGATTGGTAAAGATTAGGTTACTGTAAGAGTAGCCTATTCTGCTGCTTCAACACGAGGCACCAGACTTAAATCCCTCGTCACACACACAGTTACAGCTCTGTGCCATACCTTTCACTGAATAGGTGTTTCCTTATAATCCGGCTTTGGAGACTTAATCTTCTCTTTGCCATATAGAGCACAGCTCAATACAATGCAACCACACTAACTACTACAAACAGGGCATAAATACTTGGGGGCATTTTAAACACATACAAATAGAGAGCGATAGATGGACAGACTAACAGGTCCGGAAATGTTTTATCCAGAAACCAATGTGTGACATGTGTGCTATTATTTTTAGAAGACGGTGTTGGCCATCCTTACCAGGTGTTAATGGGGCCCAATAGTGTGCAAGTCCACTTTGACAAGCAAAAAGTCACTGAGAGGCACAGGAGTAAAAAAGAAGGCAATCTCAACTATCCGCCCTGACAACTTGGACTGGGGTATTGTCCAACAAGTGGACACACATATATATATATATATATATATATATATATATATATATATATATATATATTTTTTTTTTTTTCGAACAAATGAGATTTAAACCTTACGTTGTTTATGCCCTACAGTTCATTAGCTGTAAAAGGCGGGCGTGGCTAAAGCATAGGGGGCTGGCCAAACCACAACCAATGAAAACGGGAACTCTCTGTTCAGTTCAATGATACCGCACACAATTGTGTACAGGAAACGGGTCATAAGTTAATAAGGGGGCATGGCTTAAGCATATGGGCGGGGCAAATCTTCACCAAAAAGGGAACTCTGTGCTGGGTCACCAGTTAGTAAAGGGGCGTGGTTTAAATATAGGGGAGGGGACAAACCATGACAAATAACAACAGACTCTTTGCTGAGTTCAATGATACCTCACACAAGACTCTACATCAAACGGGTCATTAGTTATAAATAGAGGCGTGAATAACGCGTAGGGGGCGAGTCAAACTATCACCAATGAAGAAGGAACTCTCTGCTGATTTCAATGACACCTCACACAAGACTCTACCTTAAACAGTTCAAAAGCCATATAAGTGATGTGGCCTGAGTACGTGGGCATTGTTAAAGTGTTGGGGGGGGGGGTTCAATGGGCAGCTGTGGCTTAGAGCGGTTGCCGGCCAATCGAAAGGTTAGTGGTTCAATTCCTGGTCCTTGTCCCATGGTGGTCCTTGGGTAAGACACTGAACCCCGAGTGTAAATCTGTGTGTTTATCTGATGAGCAGGTGGCACCTTGTACGGCAGCCTTGGCCCCACTGTGTGCACGGTGAATTGGTCCTATGACCAAAAGTCAATATTGGCCTGTAGTTGTCCTCAGGCCTGGACTCTTGTTGATTGTGGGAAATTTATGCAGATATGACAATGTACACTGTAGGTTCATCTTTGACGTCCTGATGTGACGTGCTGACGTTTACGGTAAGCGTGTTGTCTCATTTCCGGTGCCCCAGTGGTGCCTAATTGTATTTAAACAATAGTCATACTCAAGCACCTATAGTTTTCTTCCCTTGCACCAACTGCCTTGCCGATCTCACAATTGTTAAAACGCTGTTAAATACTTTAGCTTAGCCATTAGCAATGGCTATTTCCTCTCCCTCTACTGCTCTCTCTTGCTCTGTGTGACAAATGTTTAGCCATTTCTCTTCCTCCTTTAATGATGAAGATAAATCCTAATAAATAAATGTACTTTATTTGTTGCTCTGCAGGTGAGGCGGACGACTTTAGACTGTTGCTCCTCTAAAAAAGAATATGATGAAGCAAAAGAAACTAGCACCTTGGTAATCGCAAACCTCGCAAACTTGCAAATTAAAACAAACCTTGCAAAAACTTGAAAGTAAGTGGCGTTCCACCATCATCATCTCTAATAGAAGAAAATAAGAACAACCCAAGGTTTCTTTAAGCACTGTGGCCAGGCTGACAGATAGTCACAGCTGTATTGAGCCATCTATTCCTATAGCTATAGTAGTGACAACTGTATGAGCTTCTTTAATGATAAAATTATAACAATTAGAGATCAAATTCATCCCATTTTGCCCTCAACTTTTAACAGTTCACCTTTAAACGCAGGAGCGCTAGAAAGACATGACACATACTTAGACTGCGACAACTAATGTTAAAGGTCCTTAAAGGTCCTTGAGAAGGTAGTCGCTAATTAGCTGTAGGATTTTCTCACTAGCAATAGTTTATTTGAGGACTTTCAGTCAGGATTTAGAATGTAATATAGCACAGAGACTTACAGGTGAAAATTACTAACAACCTTCTAACTGCATTAGACAAAGGACTTGTCTCCATACTTGTTTTACTAGCACTTAGTGCTGCATTTGACAGCATTGATCATACCATCCTGTTACAGAGACTGGAACATTTAGTTGGCATTAAAGAAATCACACTAAACTGGTTTAAGTCCTATTTATCTGATCAATCTCAATTTGCTAATGTTAACAATAAATTCTCCAGGTACGCTAAAGTTAGCCATGGCGTTCCACAAGGCTCAGTGCTTGGACAAATTCTATTCAATCAGCAATATTATTAGGAAACACTCAATTAACATTCAATTGTTACGTGGTTACGTGGATGACACCTATCAATCAAGCCAGATGAAACCAGTCAGTTAGCTAAATTTCAAGCATGCATGTTAAAACAAACCTTAAGAACAGTCAACAATCAATGAGCCACACTGTTCATCCACAGCTGAAAACAGTCCCTACATGAAAAAGGGTTAAAGTGGGCCAGAAAGACCTGGAACAGCATTACGGCACCTTCAATTAATAAGTAAATTAATCCTATTGGCAGTATCATACATCAGTGTAACGCCAAATATCCATTTTATCGTTTCCCCTATTCATTCTTAGCAGTGCACCAATAATAGCAGGAGAGTCACATACTATCTAAACTGGTCAAGTCAGTTGAACCGGTAATGGACTGACTGCGTCGTACTCTGTTTCTTAAGCCTTTTTTGCCACGTTCCACTTTAACTGCTACACATGAGTAACATTTGCTAAAAACTACACTAAGTATGCTGTTGGTTTTAATCTTTTAATGGAATTTGTTGATAATTTGAAAAAATGTATCTGTACCTTGATATCTTATCTGGAGTAAGGACAAAATACGTAAATGCGGGTGTAAATAAATGCAGAATGCATTGCAAGAATGCAATTAGAAAAGCCAGGCCGCAAAGGAAGAATAAGTTGAGGCCATACCTTGACTTGGGACACACTATTATAGAAGAATTTGCTTTTCTGGAAGTTCAAATATCATTCATTTTCTTTATAAGGATTTTGATTATCAGCCATAATGTCTAAACCATCCAAGGAAGACTGAGCACAAGCTTTGAGGTTGTGAAACGAAAGTTTCTGCTCCTGTAGAGGCCAGAAGTCTGTTTAAATGTTAAATGTTACATGTTTCATACACAATATTATAGAGGAATACAACACTACCCACAATTCTTAGCTTAACAGCAATGTCTCTGATTGGTAAAACTCACTGTTACCATAGAAATGTTCAGCAGTAAATGGCTAGAGCAAGATGCTGCCATTGAAGTCTATGATCGTTTCTGTACATAGTCTTGTAACAAATTCAAAATGTTATTTAGCACCAAATCAATGTTTTATGGTCATGATTCATCTTGTAGCTGTTTGCCTGGATCCAGGCTCTAAACTCTTTACATAAGCATGTAAGGAAACATCAATGGAGATATTGAACGGGGTAAACACTTCTGGAAACAGAGTCGTTAAAAATGTGGGCGGTCACTGTTGAGCTTTATGCAAAGGCTCATGTTAAGATGCTGTCATCCAGACACAGGTTATGTAATGACCAGGTAATGTAATACCAGGTGGAGATGTGGTCTTTGTTGTAAATCTACTGCAGTGTTACTGTGTGTCTTACCTGTTGACATACTGCATGATGTTTCCCGGCCAGGCCAGCTGGACTTTCAGCTGACCTCGATGTTCCACGAAGAAGTCGACCAGCGTCCTTGTCACTGTGGCTGACGTGTGGAAGAAAAACGCTGGGATCCACAGGATGACGCCGTCAAGCTTCTTTAGGCTCAGAAAGAAGTTGTTCCTGTCCTGCACAGTCAGTAAATTGTTGTAGTATTTCTCCAGGATACTGGGGTTAAAGGTCGTCATGTTTGTCCGCCGGCCAACGTCCTTCTTAAAGATCTCGGTTGGCGCAAAGTTGCAGCGGAAGACAAAGTCAAACTTCTCAATCTGGGCTCCACAGCGGGAGCCAGTAAGGATGCCGCTGTTGCCAACCACGGCACAAACATTGTAGTGCTTGTTGAGGATTGGCGAGACGGCAGGGAGGAGCGAGTGGAAGTTCTCGCCGATGGAGAAGACATACTTGTGGCTGGAGTAGTCGTAGTGCATCAGCTGTCCGATTCGGACTGAGTCTCTTATCAGTGTGAAGTTGTGGGGGATGTCAATGTATTGAGAGATCTCCTTTCTGCAATACAAAAAATTGATTTGTGTTCATTACCGCATCCTTACTTTAAAAGTCCCATGACATGGTGCTCTTTGGATGCTTTTAT
>NC_045748.1:20466471-20487170 GCF_008692095.1 Etheostoma spectabile | reverse complement strand
GTGGTCCCCTAATACTGTATCTGAAGTATCTTTTATATAGACCTCAGTGGTCCCCTAATATTGTATCAGAAGTCTCTTTTATATAGACCTTAGTGGTCCCCTAATACTGTATCTGAAGTCTCTTTTATATAGACCTTAGAGGTCCCATAATACTGTATCTGAAGTCTCTTTTATATAGACCTTAGTGGTCCCCTAATAACATATCTGAAGAAGTCTCTTTCCCAAAATTCAGCCTTGGTGCAGAATTCCAGCCACTAGAGCCAGTCCCACAATGAACTTTCCTTAGGACATGCCACTTCTGAGTCTGTAGCTTTTGAGGAGGAGAGGTGGGGGGTGGGGGGGTCAAGGTGGAGACTGGAGGTGTGGCCTTGACCAACTGTGACTTTGCTCGTTTGAAAGCCATGATGTTTCTCTCTTATGGGTGGGACAAATTCTCTTGGCGGGCAAAGCAAAGAAAGGGCAGGTAACCTAAGATTTCAGATCGGTCCATCTGAGCTTTCATTTTCTCAAAGGCAGAGGAGGATACCAAGGGCTCGGTTTACACCTATCACAATTTCTATCCACTGGGGGACCATAGGCAGGCTGGGAGAACTCATATCAATGTTAAAAAACTCAGAAAGTGACATTTTCAAATATCTAGGTTATCAATTTAATGATTAAATAGGGTAGTGTCTCCAAACTTACCTCAATTATAACTTGTCTCCTACTGGTTGTACTACAACTCTTACTTAAAAAAATAAGCATGTGCTTATTTTTGAAAATATGTTTGTGTCTCTTTTCTGTATTGTAGTTTGTAGACGGTCCCGAAACATTCCTTGGAGTATCAACACAAGAACTAAACACAGCTCAAATTCACTGTGTTCACTCAGAAGGAATCACTGCACATGGGTAGGTACTTTTAATGCCATTTTGAACATGTTTAGAGGCTAACAACATGTTTTAAACTTGCCCTGTTTAAGCCTGTTGGGTGCTAACGCTAGCAAACAACAGAGCTACCTGTTGGAATCAACCGGTATTCTCCTTTAAGTTTTGACCCCCAACAATGAACCAACATATAAGACAGCAACAGGATGTCTTGGACATGGATTTAAACCAACTTGAAATTTGACTTGGACTTGGCTTAAAAGCTTTCCCTCTTGACGGATAAATTAAATACTTTTCTTTTTAAAGACTGAAGAATTGACATGACACTGGGCCTGACAAGACATGAGACTTCAATTTGACTTTTCTTGACTGATTTGAGACTTGACTTGCTAAGACTTTGCTAAGACTGGAGAATTAACATGACACTGTCCTTGAAAGACTTAAGACTTCCATTTTGTTGTCTTGTCTTCACTGACTTGCTTGTGCTTTGAGTTTCCAAGTTAATTTATATTGTAAAAAAACAAAATGATGCTGGATTCAAATTCAATAAAATATGACTACTGGTGCTTACTTCAGTAAGCACTAAAATCATGCTGATTCTTCAAGACGGCCAAAAAACACCACATCAAACGAGAGATTGTGTGCAACCTACTTCAGCTGTAGAAAAGCAGAGCTGTTGTAAGTCCATTTAGAGGAGTTCTGCATGTCCTCACTGAGAGCGTTGGTCAGGGGAGTGAAAGCTGGATCCAGATACTTCAGCGCCAGCTGGGAGCTAGACAGATGAGGAGGAGCAAGAGGGGTAGATAAAGAAACAGAGGTTAACCCACTCTTCC
This sequence comes from Etheostoma spectabile, assembly GCF_008692095.1. Classification (NCBI taxonomy): domain Eukaryota; kingdom Metazoa; phylum Chordata; class Actinopteri; order Perciformes; family Percidae; genus Etheostoma; species Etheostoma spectabile. The sequence goes on along the minus strand of NC_045748.1, from coordinate 20,485,473 downwards.
TGTGTTAAGAGGAGGTCGGCTTCATTCACTTGCAATTCAAAATCTTTTGAGGAGCATTTTACTTCTTTAAAAAAAGCTTTTTAGATAATGCAAAACATCCTCATTTACCTGCAGTGCAAGCCATTAAAGAATTTGTCAGACAGGCCAAGAAACACAAAGAGTCGGGATTATTGAAAACACTTTTTTTGGAGTTAGATGCAGAAAATGCTAAAAATGTGCAGGCATACTGTAGATTTAGCATATTTACTGAAAATCTGTGATAAGATAGTACCCTTTTTGTATTCTATCTAGTTTTCTGGTTGTGCATCTGGGCAACAGCCATGATACTATTTTTTTCATGTTTCTTAACAAAAAAAAAGAAAGTATTAAATCCATCCAATCAAAAGAGAACTAAACATTTTCCATTGCATTAAAATGCTTCTTTGGTTTGCAAGAAGCAACAGAGAAACACATATTTATTAACTACTTGATTAGTAATGTTCATGTAACTATCTTGTACATAAGGTTAAACCTGGTGTGGAAATACCTTGAAAATGAAAGTGAGATCCACTGACTGCTTGTGTTTCTTGATGTTGTTGAGCAATGTCCGAAAACTAAAAAAAATAAAGCTTTGAAGAAGAAAATGCTGGGCTCTGTAGAAAATGAACGATAACCAATAGTTTGTCTTTTTCAGTACCACCCTCTTCACAAAACTAAAATGCCTCCAAAAGAAGCCAATTGAAATATGCAAGAGTTGAGCCATTTAGCAATTAGATACGGTTTTGTTCCTTTAGGAAACCAGCTGCAGTGTTTATTTACACTATTGGCTCAGTGTAAACTGACTTTCAGCCTCTTCCATTATTTTAATCTAGAATAATATCAATCCAGTTTACTGTGGGAGAATGGGCATTATGGCCAAACTGATGCAGAAATGATGTCCATCATAACAAGGTTTTCATGTGGAGTGAATGTGGAGTTTGCCTTTCAACCAAATTTGGTTTAATGTACATTTCTTTCACTTTCAGGACAGTTTAACCCCCATGTTGTCCTCAGGTCAAATTTGACCCTTTTTCAGTTTTTTTATCACAAAAAATGGGCCTTCGAAATAAGCGCTGAAAATGTCAACATTACAAATACCAAATAACTTTGGAAAAAACATCCAAAAAAGCACCCACAACATTGAAAAATTGACAAAAATGTCGGAAAAAGCGTTAATAGTGTTAAAAAACTTTTTTCATGGTTGACGGGAAAACGACACAAGGGTTAAAACAACCATCCACATTTTTGAATGATGCATTGTTTACCACATTTCAAGATATTTAAACTCCATGACAAATCTAATAATGCCAATTAAATTTTGGGAAATTTTTAGACAGGACATGCGGTGAACGTGCTTTATAAAATGAACATTTTTTTTGCAATCCAAAAAGCCAAAAAACAATGCTCCAATGCTACAAATGAGTATATTAAAATCAAGACTTAATCAAGAGATTAACAATGTATTCATTCACTTTTCAAGCTTTTTTTGTGTGATTCTGGCATGGAAACCTTGACATTTTTTATGTATTTGACTATTTCTTGTGTCCTGGTATAATGACTTCCTCCTTAAGTGTTTCCAGTAAATGCAAGACTCTATGTCTTAACCAGAGTCTCTGTGCATCTGGTACAGAGAACAATCCAGGATGTGTTTTGCCTAGCTTAGCACAAAGAGTGGAAGCAGAAGATACTGCTAGCCTGTAGGTACAGCATGTCAAAAATCTCCTCATAGTGGCGTTACAGGTTTGACCTCTGTCTAAACTCCACTGTCAACAAAACCCAGCCAGATTGGTGACTAGCTTATTACTTAACAAACTGACCGCAGAAAATCAGCCAATGAATTGTCTAGCTAACGTGGTGGCTAGCTGGTTATGTAGCCAGAGGACCACCATACCACACATGATGTCCTGGATGGACATCTCACATCTCAACCTGGAAATTTCAGACACTCTATGTTGTACATCGTTGTCTAAAAAAGGAACACGCTGGATGGTAGAAAATCTTCTTGGTGAATTTCAAGGTGGGAAAATGAATACTTCAGGTGTAAAGGAACAAAAACACACGATTAATTCCAACATTAGTGTGGAGCATGTCAAATTAAAAATGGCCAAGGACCTCTCCCCCAATTGGAGCACTGCTTTGTATAGGTGTTAATGGAATTGATCTAGTTGAGGTAATTTGTGTTTGTCAGTTTGTTACAGCTTGCTGTAAAGTAGAGACTGTCCTCGCCTGAAAAACGGCCACATAATGTGTTTAAGCAGCAATTAAGACCCAGTCTATATTGATGCCGCCCTCTAGCAGTTATGTAGTAGTTATGACAAAAGCAAAGCAGGAATTATGTTGACAAATTATAAGAGAGCCAAATTTCCACATAAGGACGCAGGTTTGGGTGGTGGATGGGTCAAACAAATAGAGGATTTTCACCAAGGAGATGGGGGCTCGAGTCCAATTTGAAAATAAAAGTAAACTGTGAGTTTTTGTTTAACTTTAGCGTCTGATTTTATCCCAGACCAAAATCTTTTTTAAACTAATGTTGGTGCCTAAACATAACCAAGTAGTTTTATTGCCAAAACCTTAACAAACTGCAACAGCTTCCCACAATGTGTTTAACACTGCAACCGTTATGCTCTTTGGTTACAATATTAGGTCGGATTTCCTGCCATCGCTAGGGTGCTAATTTATGAAACGCTCCTGTGGGTCGTACTATGGGGGTAGGAATAAATAGCCTGTATCATTGTATGGCTTGAAGGACTTGAAGTTGAAAGAGAAAACACCTTCGAAAGGACTAAGAAGATTGCCTAACACATGGTGAGGTTATATTTTCATAATTCGTTCTCATTATGTATTTTAACTCCTGAGTGTCTGAAATGTCCAAGTTCCATGTGATATCTGTCCAGGAACAAAGCTACCTAGAACTCTGCGGGGCAAAATGTGAAATTAGCCTAACATCTAGACAAGATACAACATGCTAATCTGACAGCACTGGACTCGTCTGTATGTCTAAGTTTATCTCTGTTGATGACATTAGATTAGAACTGTCACATTTTTGTGGTAAGCTAGACCAAACTCATGACTGATCGACTCTGAGAACGACAGACAGAGGATTTTCAACAATGTTGGTTTAAACAGAGAACTAGTACTCACTAATCTTCCGCCTTTGACTAAACATCAAAATGTCAAGGTTTAAAGTCAAGACTCTGCTATGGCAAGCACAACTGGTCAAATAGTATTTGCAAGTAAATTTGGTTCATCTTGCATGAAGAATGAGGTTGGTGGAATTTACTGCATCAGGACAGTTTAGACAATGGCAGAGGTTTGATCACTGAGGAAGCAAGTGGATGTGATCTTTTATGCATTCTGTAACTTATACTGTCCTGCATGGCAATCCCCACCTCTGTGCCAGTCTAAGACCAACCATAAAACATATGTGTAAATACTGTTTGACCTGGATCTGATTGCAGTCAGACCTCCAGCAGCTTTATTTTGTTGTTGCAGCGCCCGCCATCTTTGAAGCCAGTACGGCTCGGCAAGAGAGGTGCAGCGCTGAATCAGGATCAGCATGATGTAGCTACTGATTTGAATGTGTCCCGCAGAATACAGTGGAAATACTAAAGATGAGCACATTGCAGTTGGGAATGGTCTCCAAACTTTTCAATTCAGTCTGGATTACCAAAATATTTTACATACAGTATATATTAGCCTTTATACTAAAATCCACAAAATGAGATCTGAGTAAATTTTGGAAATATATTTTGTAATTGTTTACTCTTGAAATTCCTCTATATTCTTCATTTCATGCTGTTTCAAATCCAACACCACACCATCTAAAAGGCTTCAGAGAAAAGTCATAGACGTGTTGCTTTGTGTCTGATTAGAGACACAAACAGTTCAATGCTCAGTGTCAGACCATAGATAGATAGATAGATAGATAGATAGATAGATAGATAGAATATCATTCTTCAATAGCAAAATAAAAATATAATAACAGAAAAGGACAGACAGAGTACATCCTTGTGTTTTGAAATTAAACTTCAGTACTCTGTATTCACCTCAGGTCAGGTTTGCGAGGCGGCCTCTCGCTGCAGGAGGAATATAAAAAAATAAATAAACTCACTCTTATCGTAATCATCTTAATCATCACCAGTGACTTTAAACTGCATGTAACTGACAGAAAGGAATACCTTAAGTAGATTCTCTAAAGGCCTAGCATGCAGAAGTAAATACTTGACATTATATTATTGTAACAATAAAACACTTATAATTGTGATATAATACAGCTCTTATGGTGATCATTTGAGTTGTATGGCACTTTTTGCAACAGTTGCAAAGTGCTGTTGAAAAAAAAAAAAGAAGACAGATATTTCTCCAAACGGGCGCAGAACTAACTGTACAAGAAATTTTTTCTCACACTGGAATCCATTTACAATAAAAAGTGAAAGCAAACTAGCAGAACCAATTTTCACAGTTACATTTACTTTAAGAAACCTAGAGTTTTATCATGGTGGCAGAGTTGTTTTACTTATGTTTGCATGTTATCATTCTGCCATTTATTACCATGCACCATACTTGGATGCCATGACGCAGAGGTCTAGGGTTCGAGTCCGACCTGTTACAATTTCCTGCATGTCTTCCCCCTCTCTCCCCCCTTTCTCACCTAGCTGTCCTGTCCATTAAAGACAGAAAGTCCAAAAATGGCATGGACCTTTCTCTCCTGGATCTCAGATAAAAGCATTGCACTGTAACAGCTTGCAGTGGCCGGTGACTGGTGATCAGGGTTTCTTTTCTCTTCTCTAAGATCCACAAAGCTACCCAGGCGATCCAATCAGGATTTTTTAATACCTGCACCTTGTTATGAGAGCCAATACGCACCGCCCAGCCAGCAAAAATATGTGCCAATCAACCACCCAAACCCAACCCGCAAATGGCCAACTGTATGCTTCACGCCTGTGAGCACCCTCTTAGAGACCATGCTGGTCACAAAAGAAAAGGCTTCCACCTGCTCCCTGGATCCAATGCCTGCAGCTCTGGTCCAAGCATGTCTGCTTGATCTGTGTCCCATCATGGTGGATGTCATCAACTGCTCCTTGGAATCTGGGGTTGTTCCTACTTACTTTAAAACTGCCTCAGTCCCTAGCCCTAACCATGAGCTCTATGAACCCCTAATCCTGGATGTTGACAAGTGTGCCATCTGCGCATCCTCTGAGATCTGCAACCTTAGTGTAATCCTAGACTCCACCATCTCTTTCCATACTCACATCATCTCTCACCAAATCCGCTGTTTTTCAGCTTAAAAACATTTCCAGACTTTTGGCCATCACTCTGACTCTATGGAAGAAACCCTCATACATACTTTCATTACCTCCCGGTTTGGACTACTGTCTGAGGTCCCCAGCAAAACCCTAGACAGGCTTCAAATGTACAGGGACCTCACCCACACCAAGACCTGGCAGCCTATCACCTCATCCACCTTCAATGGCTCCCAGTTAAGTCCTGCATTAAATATAAAATCCTCCTTCTCACCTACAAATCCCTCTCCGACCTCCTCCATCCATACACCCCACCCCGAAACCTGCAGTCCTCAGACGCTGGCCTGCTCTCCATTCCCCACACCTGACTCTCCCTGCAGATATTTGAAATGCTACATCCCTGGACATTTAAAAAAAACTCCTGAAACACCACATGTTTAACCACAGCCTACCTCCCCTAGTATAGCCCATAGACTGTATATACACAGTACAGTGGTGTGAAAAAGTGTTTGCCCCCTTCCTCATTTCCTGTTCCTTTGCATGTTTGTCACACTTAAGTGTTTCGGAACATCAAACCAATTTAAACAATAGTCAAGGACAACACAAGTAAACACAAAATGCAATTTGTAAATGAAGGTGTTTATTATTAAAGGTGAAAAAAAATCCAAACCACATGGCCCGTGTGAAAAAGTGATTGCCCCCCTTGTTAAAACATACTAAACTGTGGTTGTCCACACCTGAGTTCATTTCTCTAGCCACACCCAGGCCTGATTATTGCCACACCTGTTCACAATCAAGGCATCACTTAAATAGGAACTGCTTGACACAGTAAGGTCCACCAGAAGATCCTTAAAAGCTACACATCATGCCGAGACCCAAGAAATTCCGGAACAAATTGAGAAGAAAGTATTGAGATCTATCAGTCTGGAAAGGGTATAAAGCCATTTCCAAAGCTTTGGGAATCCAGCGAACCACAGTGAGAGCCATTATCCACAAATGGCGAAGACATGGAACAGTGGTGAACCTTCCCAGGAGTGGCCGGCCGCCCAAAATTACCCCAAGAGCCAGCGACAACTCATCCAAGAGGTCACAAAAGACCCCACAACCACGTCCAAAGAACTGCAGGCCTCACTTGCCCAGTTAAGGTCAGCGTTCATGCCTCCACCATCAGGAAAAGACTGGGCAAAAATGGCCTGCATGGCAGAGTTCCAAGGAGAAAACCACTGCTGAGCAAAAAGAACATCAAAGCTCGTCTCAATTTCTCCACAAACATCTTGATGATCCCCAAGACTTTTGGGAAAACATTCTGTGGACCAATGAGACAAAAAGGAATCTTTGGAAGGTGTGTGTCCAAGTATATCTGGCGTAGAAGGAACACTGCATTTATAAAAAGAACATTATACCAACAGTAAAATATGGTGGTGATAGTGTGATGGTCTGGGGCTGTTTTGCTGCTTCAGGACCTGGAAGACTTGCCGTGATAAAAGGAACTATGAATTCTGCTGTCTACCAAGAGATCCTGAAGGAGAATGTCCGACCATCTGTTGTGTACTCAAGCTGAAACGAACTTGGGTCCTGCAGCAGGACAATGATCCTAAACACACCAGCAAGTCCACCACCGAATGGCTGAAGAAAAACAAATGAAGACTTTGGAGTGGCCTAGCCAAGTCCTGACCTGAATCCTATTGAGATGTTGTGGTATGACCTTAAAAAGGCTGTTCATGCTCGAAAACGTAGGACAAAATTAGGACAATTCTGCAAAGATGAGTGGGCCAAAATTCCTCCAGGACGCTGCACGTTATTGCAAACGCTTGGTTGGCAGTTGTTGCTGCTAAGGGTGCCCAACCAGTATTAGGTTTAGGGGGCAATCACTTTTTCACACAGGGCCATGATGGTTTGGATTTTTTTTCACTTTAATAATAAACACCTTCATTTACAAATTGCATTTTATGTTTACTTGTGTTGTCCTTGACTATTGTTTAAATTGGTTTGATGTTCCGAAACACTTAAGTGTGACAAACATGCAAAGGAACAGGAAATGAGGAAGGGGGCAAACACTTTTTCACACCACGGTATGTGGTATAGCCACTGTAATTCTGTAAAGTGTCCTTGGGTTTCATGAAAGGCGCTATATAAATAAAAGTTATTTTTATTATTATTATAGCACAATCATAGGGCTGAGACAAGGCCAGACTAGGACTGAGGGCCGCCACGCTCTCCAAGGTGCTGATCCTGCTGCTGGGAGCAGCTACAGCTAGGGAGCTGTCCAGAGTGCTCCCTTCCTCCCCCCATCCCAGTACTAAGGAGATGTAGGCTGTATTAGTCCTGTGGCAAGTCCACACAACATTCAGGGATAAGAGAAAAATGTTGCCGAACACAGCCTCTGCAAAACAGTGGGAAAGGAACTTGTTTTGGAGGATCAGGTGCATGTAGGGAAGCGAGCTCTGGAATGAAAATGGCCAACTCAACCAAAGTTTAGAATGCAATACAAAGAAAGCAGAAGGTAAACTGGAGCAATCCCGTAAATGAATCGTTGATTTAGACTAAGGCTGAAGAAACAGATGAATTGCTCCGATGTTCTTCATTGTTTAATAGTAGCAAAACAAGTAACCCTTCAGTAAAGACATGAACTCTCTCTCCTCTATGATTAAGTTGGCCATGTCGTCAGTGGTAGCCTCTTCTTTCTGATGGAAGTGGTGTAAATAAAAGCTACAGAAAACACAAAGGGGGAAAACTCGTAGGTGAAGACTCTAATGATAATAAAGCTGCGTGTGTGTGTGTGTGTATGCGTCAGGGTGAGAGAGAGCTAAAGAGTGAGTGACATAGAGAGGGATGGAAAAAGAATAGGTTGCATGCAAAGTTTCTGTAAATTATTGTTATTTTGGCTTTTTTGGCCTTTATTTCATAGGACAGCTGAAGACAGGAAAGGGAGGAGAGAGGAGGGACACGACATGCAGCAAAGGGCCTTGGGTTGGACTCAAACCGGTGCCACTGCGATAAAGGCTGAGCCTTAGTACATGGGGCGCACCCTCAACCAGTTGTGCTACCAGGGCGCTTTCTGTAATTTTATGATAACATACTCGGAGTGCTGCTTTGCGTCTGCTTGAAACCGAGATATTTTCTGTAAGCTTACACAAACCTGGATTCAAAGTGTTCAGTAAATTTCGTGGAAATCCGACTATTAGACGCCACTATATATTTGGGTCTGATGGTGGTGATAGAGGACAAGTCGAGGGTCACCCAAATAATTTAAAATAAACTCTTTTTCATTGTACTCTGGCCAATCGTTTCTCATAGGAAAGACAGACCATCAGATGGACTAACACCCTGTCCATCAACTGGCTGCAAGGCATACAGAGCAAAAACAAAAATGGCCCCATGTTCCTGATCATAAACTCTTATTCTACAACAACACAGCAGGAAACTTATTTAAATTTGTCCACTACAGAGTTTTGTCTTCGAAATGCTGCCGTGTACACATGTAACTCACTCTGAGCTTAACCTTGGCCCACGGTGACGGTGACCCAGGAGGAAAATGATTACAGGCAGGTGTAAAATGAATGTGGCTCCCATGCTGTAAATCAGATCCAAGGACGGCTCACTGGCCTCTAGAACCTTCTTCAGAACAAGGCCATTTAAGAATCACGCTCCGAACTGACCGAACATGTTGCACAACAAAGATTTACAGAATGATTTCCCACCCAAAGTAGGTGGAGCTCTTTAGGTGTCAACAGACATCCTGTTTGAACAGCAATCAGATGCACACCCCACCCCCCTACCCCACACACACAGAATCTGACCACCTACATACCATGAAGTTCCCCACTTATAGTTAATATTTTAAAAAACATGTATCCAATTTAAATTTCTATTCCTTTAATCTTTTCATCAATTCTTAATGTGCATAAAAGTATTGTAAACATGGCAGTAAATGGACTTAAGAGAGACATAAGAGAGAAAGAGAGTGAGAGAGAGACATAAGTGCTGTAAGGGAACGAGGTGATCTAGTTTCCAGCTGTAGGATTAAGTGACAGATGCCCTTTTTTCCTTCAGGCTGATACACTCTTACACTTACTGAGAAAACACACTGACATGTACTACATTCAGACCAGTTTATTAGGGCAAAGCTGTCTCCTCATTTAAAAACAAATCAGCCAATCAGTGTCATTGACATGAGACATAGGATGTAGGCTGCTTAATAAATTATTCTACTTTGTATTTATTAAACAATGTATTAAAATACTGTCTGTTAGAAAATGTAAAGAAGTGTACCCCTATCTTCTTAGATTCCAACCAACTTTCCCCATATCTGATTACTTTTTAATCATAAAGAAGTAAGGGGCTCTGAATCCAGGCAGTTCCTAAATGCATTCAGCCTACAAGTAAACATACATAGCCTATAGGTGCTAGTAGTAGAAGTGATACCAACATTTGTAGCAGTAACCATAGCAATAGTTGTACTGTAGTTGTAGGAGTAAGAGTAATAGTGGAAAAACAGTGGTAGCAGAAGTAGCCATAGTGGGAAAATAGCAGTAGCAATGGTAGGAGTGGATTGATTGTAGTACAGTTAGGCCTACATGTAGTAGCACCAGTAGTCTGAATGAAGGGAAGTCCCTTACCTTCATCTCTGTGTGTTCTTGTCTCAAACTCTGTTCTCTTTGGAAACAACAACAAACTTTGAGCTAGCGAGCAACTGGCTGAATATGGCAACCTTTGAAGAAAGGCCTGCCTGCTTGGTTCTCTCACTTGATTTCCTCAACTGGAACTGTGGGGCCTAGTTTAAACCATAAAACAGGACCCAACTCCCAAAAGTACACTAATTTATGTGCGTACATATGTTTGGCCCTATAGTGAATAAATGACAAGAATACACATTTGAATACAGTATAGTCTAATAAACTAAAAACCTATTCTAACAGTGATTACCCAAAAGATAGAGAATGCCAAATGCTGCATGAAAGCACAGCAGAGCAGTGTGTGAGCTGTCAGGCCTCAGACAGCACAGAGGCCCTCACAGTGCTACACCTTTTCAGTAGACAGTGTTTATGTATTTTTCTGATTAAATTGCCCACCCTAGCAGCACAAACTGAGAGGGGTTAAACTGGGTAACTATTAAAAAATCAGCAACAAATCATTTACAGTATGAGGATTTAAGTCAACAAAAAAATCAACTGTAGGTCACATTCAGCTGTGTTTCTACCTTGTCTGCATGTACACCTGAAATAACTAAAAATAAATCCAAACAGCTGATCTGATGCAAACCAACAGTGAGCATATTTAGCCTACGTCTACAGCTGTACAGCCAGGCCTGGACTCACCGAAACCCAGCGTGGAACATGGACATCCTGGGTCCTCCATTAGGTACGTATCTGGGGGTGCTGAGCAGAAAATCCTTCTTGATGGACACGTAGCTGATGAGCGACAGGATGAGCAGCGCCACGCTGAACATGACAAGCCCCAGCGCGCTGGCGATCCGCACCATCCTGCCTCTCTGCGGACACAAGCCCCCCACCCCCCCCGGACCAGAGGATCACTGACCGGCCAGGACGAAGAGACAGCCAGCACCCGGGCGCACCGCAAAAGCGAGGGCGTAGACGCGAAGACGACGCGCGCTTCACGTAGATTTCAGAGTCCATGTGGGGAGGGAGGGCAGATGCGGTGGCGCGGCAGCGGCGACGCATGGGCGGCAGAGAGGACCGCAGAAATGCAGAAGGCCGGACAGGTGATCAATAAACCTCGGATATATTGACGCTTGAAACTGAAGACATGAAGGCTACAGAGTGGAGAGCGCGGGGCGCGTTAAGAAGCCAATTGCAAAGCCTAAATATGAGGCTAGAAGGTTGCGACGCGTCGGCGGAAGAAACGACGCAGGAAAAACGTGTGACGCATTGACAGTCAGTGCATCGCAGAACGGAGAACAGAGGAGGGAGGAGGGGGGTCTTGGAGTTTTTTTCCGCAGGCATGCAGGGTCAGATTAAAGCCGGCATCATAACCTTATGGTGGTGAAATGCAGCGGCGACACGCGGCGTCCTGCAGGGAGAAGACGGTGGCGACCGGCGGAGGCTGTTCCCTCTCTCCATCTGCATCCCCGGTGTGTCTCTCCTCCTCTCTCCGGTAGTCTAATCAATTGAACCGGTGTGTCGCTTTAAGGAGACACTGCTCTTGTATGGCGGTTATCAGATAAACAGTAGCATCCGAGGCGGAGCTCTACGCATAGAGGAGGCAAGGGGGGGGGTTACAGGGCATAGTAGGGCATAAAATCTGACCTCAAAACTTCTGAACTTAAAACTTCTTGACAAACGTGAAAAAATACAAACTGTAGCCAATATATTTAATGTATTCAACATTGGGTTTATGCAATTTTGACATGTTCTTTTAACACTCATGTTGTCTTCGGGTCAAATTTGACCCATTTTCAATTTTTTTTTTAAATCCATAATAGGGAAGTCAAAATACGGGTAAAATGTTTTGGAAAAAGTGACAAAATTGATAAAAAATACACAAACTTCATAAAAAAAACTGTGTAAAAAGCAACAAAACGTCAAGAGATAGGGGGGGAAAACCTTTTCAAGGTCAAAGGGAAGACAACACAAGGGTTAAGTGTTTGAATGTTTTAACATGTTCTGATATGAATGTTATCAAAATGCCAGGTGTTGGTTACAATATGAATTACATGTAATATGAATTAAAACAATTGTGTGTAGCCTAAACGGATAATGAAGCATCAATGTTCACTGTTTTCCAAAACATTTGAAAATGAAATATTATTATATATACTGTTTCAACAATGTTAGGCTGAAAACCCATGAATGCAGGCTGAACTTTACCGTGTTGTTCTGTCGGGATTAGTAGCAGAGGAAAAATTACAAAAAAAGTTATTTAGACAGCCCTACATATTAATCAGATGTAGAAATATTCATTTTTAGGAAGCCGTAGTATCAACAAGATTACAGCCATGCTAAAGCAGCTCTGTGTGGTACGCACGGTGTCAGCGGTGCTATGGGCTAAATGCTAATGTTAGCATGCTAACATGCTCATGATGCTTATGCAAACATGCTGATGTTTAGAAAGCGTAATCTTTTGCTATGTTCACCGTCTTTGTTTCAAGACTTACGTTCACAAGATCACTATGTTCACATTCAAGTGACAAACACCTACAGTGGCTAAAATAGTAACTCTTGTCAGTTGGGAGCAAAGGAGTAGTGGGAAGTTGTTATAGAGTGATAACATCACATTAAAGACAATAATATGTGTGTAATCAATCCATCCAATAGTTTTTGGGCTATTTTAGTCAGGACCATATGGTGGACTGACTAACATTCTGACATCCTGACATTGCCATCCCTAAAGCCATGCTGCTAACATATCAAAAATAATCACACTGGTTTCATTGCATACACTTCTTTATGTAATCCAATGGATGGATGGATCTGTAATTAATATGAACAATATCCCTGCATTATATATCTGGGTTTAAGGTATAACAATATTTATTTTGTCAATGATTGCCAATCATTTTACACAGAAAACAGACAGACAACAAGGCGCTCTTTAGACCCATGAAGACAGCAGACAGAGAGACAGGCTGCCATTGCTCCTGACATTTCAACAGTGACCTTTCTACTGGTCTTAAGGCCTGAGTGAACCAGACACACACACACACACACACACACACACACACGTATACACACGCACACACGCACATGCCACAGAGAGAGGGAGAGTAAAATACAATTTATTTCTGATTTTTCTCCATTTCTTTTTGTTGTGACATGATGGGTCTGCACGAGTAAATACACTTCAAGTTGTTGTAAGAAGTCTTGTGGATATGTGTATCCGCCAACTAAATGCATCTACAAATGAGATTATTTATTATGTATCCGATTCAGCAGTGTTTGTTGTCAGTCTCAGGTATGGAGACAGTGGCACAAATGAAATTGTAGTATGTCTCTAGGATTATTTATGTATTGCATGTAAGTGTTGTGTGTATTGTGCTGTCATTTAATTGGACCATGAGCCCGTATTAAAGTCTTGTATGTGTATATATGTATATATACTCTATATATATATTCACATACACACACACTCATAGTCGAGGACGAACTGAACTGAGCTGTTTTTCAACAGCCCGTACAGTTCAATTCAATTCAATTCAATTTTATTTATAGTATCAAATCACAACAAGAGTTATCTCAAGACACTTTACAGATAGAGCAGGTCTAGACCACACTCCAGAATCCACAAGGACCCAACAGTTCCAGTAGTTTCCTCCAGAGCAAGCAACAGCGCGACAGTGACGAGGAAAAACTTCCTTTTAGGCAGAAACCTCGGTCAGACCCAGGCTCTTTGGAGGCGGTGTCTGACGACCGGTTGGGACAGTTGTGTCTCATACTTCCCATACACACATACACACTCACATCCACGGCACCAAATATTCCTTCATGTATGTAGTCTTGTGCATTGTGTTGTCATGTCTTGTATTATCTAGCTATCTGCATATATCCTTTTCAGAGTGCATGTGGCGGCGCTTTCACTAGCTGCGGCTCGGAGGCTCTCTAAACTCTCCAAACTGTGTTTCGTTGCATTGTACCTGTACATGTGTAATGACACTAAAGTTGAATCTAATCTAATCTAATATATATATATAGTTCAAAAATAGTTTATTTTCATCAATTAACAAAATGCAGTGAATGAACAGACAAGAGGAATCTAAATCAAATGAATATGTGGTGTGACCACAGTTTGCCTTCAACACAGCATCAATTCTTCTAGAAACACACAGCACACAGTTTTTTGAAGGAACACGGCCGGTAGGTTGATCATCTTGGAGAACTAACCACAGATCTTCTGTGTTTGGAGGCTTCCTCAAATCCTCTCATGTAATCCCAGACACACTCGATGACGTTGAGATCCGGGCTCTGCGGGGGCCATGCCATCACTTCCAGGACTTTTTCTTTACACTGAAGAAAGTTCTTAATGATCCTAGCTGTATGTTTGGGGTTGTTGTCCTGCTGCAGAATAAATTTGGGTCCAGTCATATACCTTCCTGATGGTATTGCATGATGGATGAATGTCATGATGGAAGTATCTGACTGTATTTCTCAGCATTGAGGACATCATTAATCCTGACCAAATCTACAACTCCATTTGCAGAAATACAGTCTCAAACTTATAAGGAACCTCCACCATGCTTCCCTGTTGCCTGCAGACACTCATTATTGTAGCGCTTCCTAGCCCTTCGGCCAACAAACTGCCTTCTGCTACAGCCAAATATATTAAATTTGGACTCATCAGTCCAGAGCACCTGCTGCCATTTTTCTGCACCCCAGTTCATGTTTTTGTGCATAGTTGAGTCGCTTTGCCTTGTTTCTATGTCGGAGGTCTCGTCTATGAAGACCACTTCTGGCCAGACTTCTCAGGACAGTAGCTGGGTGTACCTGGGTCCCACTGGTTTCTGCCACTTCTGAGCTGATGTCACTGCTGGACATTTTGAAGAAGAGAAATAAGCCTATAATTCTTTCTGATCAAGTTTTCCTTGGCCGACGTTTTGCAAGTGGACCTATAAGAATTTCTGCTGGTTTGAAGACAAAGTGTTGTAACACCAAGTATTAATGTGATTTAGATTTTTCTTTTGTTTGCTCACTTTGCATTTTGTAAATTGATAAAAATAAACACTCATTATTTATATTTTTGCAAGTATTCTTATTTAGCAGAATTTTTTCACACCTGCCTAAGATTTTTGCAGAGTACATATGTATAATATATATATATATATATATGTATATATATATACATACACACTCAAGTTAATTTTTTTGGCAACCGGCCACATGGCCACATCATTTACATTTTTGAAAGTATTCTTAGTTTACATTTTTTCCCACCTGCCCAAGATTTCTGCACAGTACATACAGTATATGTATATAATAATATAATACGTATATATATATATATATATATATATATATATATATATATATATATATTATACAGTATATATATGTACAATGCACAATATTTTGGCCTCATAAAGGTGAAATACAGGAAATGCGAAAGCATCATTCTTGAACATGTTAGAATATATTTTTAAGTTCTGTCAAGTTATTAACAAAATCAATATAATTAATGACTCTTATTATATGATTTCCCCTGTCAGAGACAGTTATCATATACAGACTGCTTCGCTGAGTCCACAAAAAAGGAGCAGACCCACTCCTCTTCCTCCACCTCCTTCTCTGAGCCAAACACGCGGCCGTACCGCAGTACATTTGTTCTGCACTGCTGTCGTAAACCAGCACCTCACCAACCTTGCCGTCATTGCCAATGGTCCAATTGGTAATAAAACGTCATCTTTTACTTTTCTTTGAATCACCCTCATCTTTTTGTTGATTGCTTGTTTCAGCCGGCCTCTTCATCCCAGTAATGCGTCATCACATTTTTAGCTCCAATCCAAGCAAATGGCCGACTTGGTTGAAGAACAACAATGGCAAAAAAACAACAATTCATTGGCTGCCAAGGTGGCAGATAGTTTTACCTGCCATTAGCAAAGTTACCCCGCATTTGGAGCGTGGTCGGGTGTTAATATCAGGCCCTATATAAGTATAAATATATATATTTATATAAATATGTTGCTATTGTATACTGTATTCCTGCACAAAGGAAATGGAGGAGCTACTAACAGCTGACCAGAGAAATAGGCATGAGGAAGTGCCCATGACAATAAAAAGTTAGACAACTCTATTCCCTTTGCTTCTCTTCATTTTATTGCACTTCATGCCAAACAGCAGCACATGGAGTTTAATTTCGACAGATTTCATATCATAGGTATGTGCTGCTGTCAGAGACATGAGGCCGGAAGAACAACTAAGTCCCGAGAATATTAACTTATTTGGTTACACACAAAAACTAAACAATAACTTATAAGTTGTATATAAAACTGCTTCCCTGTTTTTTTAGGGAAGATGGAAGAGCAGAACAGGAAAAAAGCAGACAAGACAAAAGTGAATCAACAGAAAGCAAGAGAAGAGGGTTTGGGAATCAGTTAAATTAAGGAAACAAGATGAGGGAAGAAAAGAAGTCAGGGCTGGAGATGTGAGTGTAACAGATAGACGAGGATTGAAATGATACTGAGAGGAAAGAGAGAAGCGAGGAAGGAGATGAGGAGAGATCCAGAATGAAGCTTCTGAGAGATAAAAAAAGGCCATCAGGATTTAATTTTTCTTTTAAGAACAGCTGATCCTGTAATGATGCATCATCATCCCTCTTAGGCCTGAAGAGTCACTGGCTGTCACTATTTTACACTGTGTCTCACACAGAGAGTGATGTAAACACATGGCCCACTACTCTGCCTATCACAGCTGTCATATTATACCATGTAATCTAGTAAGGCAAACAGTCCTCTGCTGAGGGTTCGAAATATCTGCCACTGAGATTTACAGTGGAGATAAATGGAATTCTATTTGAGATGCTCAAAGTATTGGAAAATAAAACCAAAAAACAACTAAACAGTAACATGTCTGTCCAGAAAGTGTCCATGCTCTTTTGGATTATCCACATACATGACTGTTGACAGCTACTACTGCGCCAGAAGAAATCATAACGTGACATGCTTGGTATGATATGGTATGAAACCGAGGAGAGTTTATTACTGACTACCCTTCACTTCTCATCACTTTACTTTGTTTTACAATACTTTACTTCAGTTCACTTTAGTTTCCTTCACATGAGTCCACTGCACGTCACTCACTTCAACAAATTACTGAACTGCCCTTTTTGCGATAAATAAAGTTGTTGAACTTGAAAATTATACTAAACTTTGATTTACTTCAATTCTCTTTACTGCATTGTGTTACACTGCAGTGCACTGCATTACTTTTCATTGTAACTCACTGCACACAACGTGCATGAAAATACACTTTTTTCACTTTACTTCACTTTGTAATTCATTCGCTTAACTTTACTTTACAACTATTTCACTTTACTTCTTTTTTTTTCTTTCTATTTTACTTTTACTTTACTTCATGTCACTGAATTACACTTAACTGTAATTCAATCAGGAGAGACTTTGTTGCAGATGTGCAAAGATTTATTGGCTATGTACACAATAAGAAATGTACAGAGACTTTGGGGATTAAACTCCATTGTTAAAAATAATTTTAAAGGGGTAGAGGAAGCCCCCCCCCTTGGAGCCTAGACATTGGTGATGGTGGAGAAGGAACCCGGACACTGTCAGCCGAACAAGGACTCAGGTTGCCGGTGCCCAGCGGTGGAAGGGGAGGAGGAGAGTTGATAGTTTCCTTGAAAATACAGCTGATAGCAAGGAGAGAAGACATTTAAAGGAGGTTGTCATACTGTGATTGGATCATGAATTTCTGCATTGGACTGTGCTGCACTGCACGTCTCTTTACTACATGCACTTCAATTAACTTGACAGCACTTCACTTTATTTTTCTTTACTTTACTGGACTGTACTTCCATTCATTGCACTTATGGTCTGTGTCCACTGTCCACTGTGTGCGTCCATGTCCCAGAAATGCTTGTTACTAACCTAGCTCTGGGGAGTTGTTCCCTGGAGTCCTTAGGTTCTTTTCCCCCAGTATGTTTCCTTGGATCAGGGAGGCTCCAAAATCATGGTTGCAGCTGTCTCCGTGGTCCTGCTACACGTCTTGCCATGCCCTGTAATGCCCTGCTATACCATGACTATTATTGCCACTGTCTATTACAACCCCAACTGGCCCCGCCTACCATGAGCCTGGGTCTGTCCGAGGTTTCTTCCCAAAAGGAGTTTTTCCTCGCTACTGTTGCACTTAATGCTTGCTCTTGGAGGAATTACTAGAATTGTTGGGTCCTTTTAAGTTACAGTGTGTTCTAAACTTACTCTGTAAAGTGTTATGAATTGATACTATAAATAAATATTGAATTGAATTGAATTGAATTTAGGGACACTTAAACTGTAGCCCCACCTTAGCTCTGAAGCTCTCCGCCTATGTATGCCGTTTTAGTGAGTCAGAGATAGAGTTAGAGGACCCGCCGGCCACTTCAAGATCTCAAGGTAGTTCAGCTACAGTAGTACAGATGAGAGTGGTCGATAAGAATGGGGTGGTAGTAGCTCAGTCCATAGGGAGTTGGGTTGGGAACTGGAGGGTTACTGGTTCAAGTCCCCGTACGGACCAAAGTATGGTGGTGGACTGGTAGCTGGAGAGGTGCCAGTTCACCTCCAGGGCACTGCCAAGGTGCTCTTGAGCAAGGCACCAAACCCCCAACTGCTCGGGGCGCCTTTCCATGGGCAGCCCCCTCACTCTGACATCTCTCCATTAGTGCATGTGTAGGTCCTGAGCATGTGTGTGTAATTCAGGCCTGTGTGTAATAACAACAGAGTGAAAAGTGTAGTTTCCCCTTGTGGGATTAAGAAAGTATAATAAAAAATAAAAAGAATGCTGTTGTTAAAAAAGTGTTACAGAGCAGCCAACCTTTCCAAAAACCACTGGGGGGGCAACCCATATTTTGCAGCATATTACATATTTTGTAACCTTGCTACAAAGCAATTTCTCTGGCTCTTTCAGCATCATTATCCTTCAGGGTTTAAATTGTGATTTGTTATGTGTGGGGGGGATGAGGGGCTCTCCCTAGTGGGGTCTGGGGGACCCCGGGAATTCTTTTTTTGAAAATAAACCATTAAATGGTAATTTCTGGAGAGTTTTGTGCAACAAAATTGAGAAATCAAGTCTTACATGATATGTGC
>NC_045748.1:20465818-20466461 GCF_008692095.1 Etheostoma spectabile | reverse complement strand
GTAGGGTTAAGAGCCTTTGCATTGTTGTAGCATCACCAAGTATTAGAGCATTTAGCATTTACATTAATGTTAATCAGTCATCACTTGATTACACATTGTATTACCTTCTTATGATATAAAAACTGACCCAGACAATGTGCCAAACACAATGAACCACATGAAGAGACAGTAGCATATGTCAGCAACAGCTGAGAAGATTTGGGTCTGTGGTGAACAGGTCCAGGGGTCCCTGGTGAAGGGACCAGGGACCCAAAGTTAAATTAATGTTGAAGGATCAACTAAGACCACTGAAATTCTAAAGAATGAGAACAACTGATTTACATACATTCTAATCCTTCACCCTTTGTGCCAAGGCTCCGTAATGTTTGGCTCTCATCCTCTGTGCAGCACTTACTGTATTTACTTCTTTGGGAAAACAAAGAGTATTTGTTAATTTTATAAAACATTGAATGAATTATTTACAGTTACATTTAGCGATGCACAGAGGTTAGAGAAGCACAATAGTGCCCCAACGTTGCAGTGGGGGATATATAGTATATTATAGCTAAGATGTGTTTCATCAGATTTCTGCTCATGTTTACAACTTTGTGCACATTCAAAATAGAAGTCCTCCCATCTCTGTTGTCCGAGATTTGGAGAGTTG
>NC_045748.1:20465539-20465808 GCF_008692095.1 Etheostoma spectabile | reverse complement strand
TGCTGTGCATGTTATTGCTCCGCTGATATGGTAGTCTCTAACTCAGACCATCGCACAGACACAGAGGCCCATTTGGGTCTCTGGTCTCTGACAAAGTTTAGAGGAGGCCGTACGCTGCTCTTCATCAGAGGTCTACATGGATGCAACGCGTCACTGCCCACAGCAGAGCGAGTCCACGACAATGAACTGAAGCTGCTACACTACCTGCTGCTCGCCTCTATCTTTACAGAGAGTGGTCACAAAGCGACGGACGGGTCTGTGATACTCAG
>NC_045748.1:20465332-20465529 GCF_008692095.1 Etheostoma spectabile | reverse complement strand
CTGAAGCCGGGGAAATGCACCTGGGATGGCTCGTAAAAAAATTGTTCTCAGTTTGCGACAGTTCGAAAATTCCACAGACAGGGAGCGCTCTTGAACCCCCTCACACTCTCTTAAAGCACAACTAGTCGATCATAAGTGGCTCAACAGGTAGATCTATAGATAATATTTTCTTTCAGAAATTTGACCGACCGGGTTGA
>NC_045748.1:20455031-20465322 GCF_008692095.1 Etheostoma spectabile | reverse complement strand
GCGTGAGAAATCGGGGGTGTGGTGTGTGAGCGTGTGAAACCAGTCAAATGCGTGGGTCTCACGGCCAATGCGTGAGAGTTGGCAGCCATGGTGTTATGTTTCCAGCGTTCTGGTTCCAAACCGTAACCTTAGTTGGGACAGACGCCTTGTATATTAGCCAGGCAGGGAGCAGCTTTCTGCTGTATAAAATGGCCGGGGGACGTCGTGATAACGCTGCATTAATCAGGTAATTTTAGTTTTTCTTTGCAGAGAACAGAGGAGCTGCATTTTCAGTTTTATAGCTGATTGTCTTATTTTCTTTACAAGTTCCAGATGGAGTCTAGAGATGATGTGGGGGACTTATTGTTTACTGTTTACATCTTACTTTACACACTTCAGGCTGTTGCAGCTAGCTCAGGGGAGAGACTGTATGACACTAGGTGGTACAGCCTGAGACATAAACAATAAAAATATATTGCCTTCTGCATTTTTGTTTTGCTTTTCCCTCCATTGTACCAAACTCGTACCAAACTGTGATGTCTAAACTGAGGTATGAACTAAACCATGACTTTTGTGACCATACACATATATACTGTTTATACTGTATGCAAAATAGGTTTGCTGGTTTATAAATCACTAAGGGATTTGGGACCAAAATACATTTCTGTTCCGCTATGAACCACCCAGACCCCTCAGGTCATCTGGGACAGGTCTGCTTTCTGTCCCCAGAGTCAGAACCAAACAAGGAGAAGCAGCGTTCAGGTTCTATGCTCCACATTTCTGGAACAAACTCCAAGAAAACTGTAGGTCCGCTGCAACTCTCAGTTCTTTTAAATCAAGGCTGAAGAACTTTATTTTTTGATTCTGCCTTTCTTTAAATAATTGTTTATTCATTTTAATTTAATTTGCTTTACTGCACTTGTCTGAATTTTAATTTACTTCACTTCAATTAATAGTCTATTCAAAGTAATCTTCCATGTCAAATACAACAGAAAGCATGCAATACATAAATAAATAGCAATGTGCACTTTTGTGTCATTTTTTTTTTGTCAACAACTTTCTAAATGTAAGCAAGGGGTACAATATGAATAAATCATGGATGTACAGTTTTCTAGTAACAATACATGTGGCTTTGTGTAGACACTCATTTACTGTCATACTTGCCTGTTTCACAATATTATGCAAACTCAATGTGTTTCGAAGCATTAGATTAAATGTTTTTCTCCTGCCTAAACTTTCTTCTTGATGAGTATCTACAGTTGTACTGCATGGTTTGGAAGCAACTGCTGAATCAAAACAGGGCAGTCACACCTGTACAGTGTTTTTTGGGCAGAGCAGGGAGACAGCTTTAAAGTAGGGTAGAACATCACTGCTGTACAAGTTCTGCTACAGTCATCAATATTTATCTCGTAAAACCAGCTGAGACTGTGCAGTACCTCTGGGCCAGCTGCCATTTCATGTACTACAGCAGTGGTGGAAAGTAATTTGGGAAATTTATATTGCAGTTTCTTTGAGTATTTCTATTTCATACGGTGTCCCTAGAGTGCAATCCAACAATGTGACAGCAAATCAAACAAAACACGACAGCATTTTGCTACAACACGACAGCAGTAGGCTTGTTCGAGATGAACTGCGCCTCGCCTGGAAAGTGGACGAGAGCAGCTTGACAAAAAGCTGCGGTAAAGTCGGATAGTTTCCAGCAGATTCCAGCAGCCTTTAGGCTGGACAGGAAGTGACAAAAACACTTTGGTGCTATTCCGATTTAATAAAATATAATCAGACCCACATATCAGCTTGTACACAGTCTCCAGTTGTTTTAATTATGACAGAGTAGCTGGCAAAGTGCTCTACATGCGATCTGTTGCTGATTTTAATTAACAAAACACTGTAGATGATCCATGATCTGATCAGATTTGGTCTCTCTGACTTCTATACATCACTATCAGTCACACAACATGTGTTCTGGACAGAATAAGTCTTTAAATCAGACAAATATCAATTAAAATCCCTCCGATTCCAAAACAATAAAAAGTTTATATAAAACGTCATCATGTTGTAAACCAATCAGGTGTTAAATCAGCTGAGAAGCCGGCGTTTCCCAGCATGCTCTGGGTCCGCCTGGCTCTTGCAGTCGGTGAAAAGCGACTGCGCCGCCTGCGTTTCAGAACTGCGGCCACCTTGCTCTCGTGAGATTTCCGTTGCCCACGTGTGCATGACGTCAGAGCAAGTCGGGATCAAGTCGGACACAAATCTAACCGGCATGCAACGGGCGCTGACCGCCGGTGATCAACTCTGCGCAGACTTGGCTCATCTCGAACGAGCCTATTGTTAATCCATAAAGGGAGAGGGTAAGTACATGTTGGACATTGATCCTCGTCCTGATTCGTTGCTCTGTCTGTCATTTACAATGGACACTGACCCTCGCCCTGATAGGTTGTGTCTATAATTCACAAATGGGTCTGTGTATGTTTTGATAGTTTCTTTTTTCAAATGAATGCTAGATTATCCTTCTAATCACAGCAGTGGCAGAATACCTAAGGGCTGCAGTCTCTGCCGTGAAAGAGGCAAAGCAGCGGGTCTGGGAGAAGTTTGGAGAAGACATGGAGAAGGACATAGAGAAGGTGCTTCTGGAAAACCATTCTCCACCTCAGGCGAGGAAAGTGGGGAACAATCCAAGATGTGTACAGTAAGGATGGGACGTTGTTGTCCTCAACTGAGGAGTTAAAAGGGCTGTGGAAGGAGCACTTTGAAGAACTCCTAAATCCAACTAATATGCCCTCTCTGTCAGAGGCAGAGCTAGTGGATGTTGGTGGATTGTCGTCAATTTCCCTGGTGGAAGTTGCTGATGTAGTTAAGCAACTCCACGGTGGCAGAGTCCTGGGGATTGATGAGATCCATCCAGAAATGCTGAAAGCTCTTGGTGTGGAGGAGATGTCTTGGTTGACACACCTCTTTAACATTGCGTGGATGTCTGGGACAGTGCCTAAGGAGTGGCAGACCGAGGTGGTAGTTCCCCTGTTCAAAAAGGGGGACCAGAAGATGTGTGCCAATTACAGGGGTATCACACTTCTCAGTCTTCCTGGTAAAGTCTACTCCAAGGTGCTGAAAAGGAGGGTTCGACCAACAGTCGAGCCTCGGGTTGAAGAGGAACAATCCGGATTCCATCCTGGTCGTGGAACAACGAACCGGCTCTTCACTCTCGCAAGGATCCTGGAGGGAGCTTCGGAGTATGCCATCCACAAAACATGTGTTTTGTGGATCTGCAGAAGGCGTATGACCAGGTCCCAGAGAAAGGAGCCAGTTGAGGTGGTTTGGTCATCTGATAAGGATCCCTGGACGCCTCCCTAGGGAGGTGTTCCAGGCATGTCCAGCTGGGAGTAGGCCTCTGGAAAAAGACCCAGGACTAGGTGGAGGGATTATATTACCAACCTGGCCCGGGAAGGCCTTGGGATCCCCCAGTCTGAGCTGGTTAATGTGACTCGGGAAAGGGAAGTTTGGGGTCCCCTGCTGGAGCTGCTGCCCCCATGACCCGACCCCAGATAAGCGGACAAAGATGGATGGATGGACTATACCACCAGGCAAACTGTATATATAATACTGGCAGTTAAAACTAGCTTCTACTCAATCAGTTTAGGCTGTTCTCAAGAGCTATGTGTATGTACTGTAGCTATAAGAAATGGTTACTCGGTGAAAGAGAGTTTCTGTAAGTACTCTACAAGAAATAGCTGTCCTATCCAGCTCCTGTTGCTACTGTAGGTCACTTATTTTCCGGTCTTTATCTACCTTGCCAACTTGTGTAATTACAACCCCGTACTGCACCTATGTATAATTGTTTCCCCTCCTCTCTCATTTATTTGTATACTCCCTTTCCCTTTGTTCAGTGCCAGTTCGTCTTCCACATCTGTGCCCTTTGTCTTAGTGTTTGTTCCAGTGAGTGAGTTTTGGCCAGTGCCTGTGTTTTTGACTAAGCCTCTGCCTTGTGATTTGGATAATGTTGCCTGCTTATTGTACTCCTTTGTACAATAAAGAAACACCTTTTTTTCAATCTGAAACCTCAGTTGTGTCATGCGTTTGAGTCCTGTCTGAGCCTTTTGTGACAGTAGCAGTAATGTTAGCTAGCAAGTCTTGTGGCATATTTGTTAACAAGTCAGCCAGTCCCGCCTGTCTAATTTGCATTATTGAACACACACATATATACCAGATGTAGTTATTAAAACATTTAAAAAAAAACATTAACCTTTACAGTGAGGATGAAATGTGCAGTTTTCCGTGGTTCTTGCTCAGCTGCAGCAGTCCGCTGAGCACTTCAATAAAACCATAATGAAATAATGAACTCATGAATCAGGTGGATCAGACTTTCATGTGAACTCTGTGATATGAAACCAATCAGAGGAGCTTACATCTCATGAAAGAGTCAATTAATAATCAATAGTCATTAGAGCAGAGAGGACGGTGGACGATCAGAGGCTGCAGCTTCTCCTCAGCTAGAGGAGCGTGAAATTACTGCACTTTATGTACTGTACACACACACACACACACACAAACAAGCACTCAAAACAAGAGTGTATCCCGCCCACCCACCCAACAACAAAAGGGTGGGTTGAACCATCCACATGTAAAAGTATTTTAACAGACAGACAGACACACAAACACACACAGGGCTCAGTCCGTTGCTGGTCGATGTCTGTACTATGAGTGATGTACACCCTGTCTGCTGTCCTCCATCGATACAGTGGATATAATGAAGCACTGCAGCTTACTCTATTTACATACACACACACACACACACACACACACACTCCCAACCTAGAACCTGCCAAATGTAAAAGTGTGTGTGTGTGTGTGTGTGTGTGTGTGTGTGTGTGTGTGTGGTGTGTGTGTGTGTGTGTGTGTCATTTGAACACATAATAACATTTTAAGGAGAGAGCATTATTTTGATTGCAGTTTCATTTCGGCTTTTTTATAAGTATTTTTTAGATTTGGGTCTGAAAACATGAGGAATGCTTTTCAGTAAACAATTGAGAAAAACATAGGTTTTCTCAATTGTTTTTAATAAAATATGACTGCTGACACAGCTTAAATTAAATGTATATAAATGCAGTATTTTTTAATTAACAGAATATTTATGAATCATTCTATCATAATATTTTTATAAATTTTATTTGTATTATAATATAATATAATTCAGTAGTTAGATTATTTAGATTGTGGCTGTCAGGTAAGGTGGAGCTCAGCAGGTAAAGAACAGACAGCGGGAGTATGAAGCGTCTGCTCAATGTCCAAGGTCAGATTGTCGAATCAAGTTCCACATTTCATAATTCATCATCCCAACCTCAAGATTGAAACTGTTCCTCTCTGAAGATGACGCGTGTGTGGTGTGTGTGTGTGTGTGTGGTGTGTGTGTGTGTGTGTGTTTGTGTGTGTGTGTGTGGTGTTTTGTGTGTTGGTGTTGTGTGTTTTGTGTGTGTTGTGTGTGGTGTGTAAATGGAGTAGGCTGCAGTGCTTCGTTATATCCACTGTATCGATAGAGGAACAGCAGACGGACTGGTACATCACTCATAGTACAGACATGACCACAATGGAATGAGCCCTGTGTGGTGTGTGTGTGTTGTGGTGTGGTGTGTGTGTGTGTGTGTGTGTTGTGTGTGTGTGTGTTGGTGTGTGTGGTGTGTGTGTGGTGTGTGTGTGTGTGTGTGTGTGTGTGTGTGTGTGTGTGTGTGTGTGTGTGTGTGTGTGTAGACAGCAGTGAAGGACTGTGTTACCAAGCCAAATAGGACAAACTGGCCAGAGCCCTTCACAGACAGAGTTGCATCAAAAAGCCAGCAGGTCAGCTCGTTTGTTGACTTGTTATTTCCGTTGTCCAACCGTGGTTCTACCGTGCTCTGAAATCTGAAAGTACGTCCACATGGTTCCACACGAGGGCTGCACTAAAATTCCGTCATAAAATGCAAAAAAAAATGTGTGCAAACAAATTTTTCTTAAGAACAATGTATACCATGTCTGACAAAAATCTCCTAGTGTTCCACTTCCTTTTCGCGCCTGTTTGTCTTCTTGACAAAATAATTAAAGCAAACTACCTGCAATACCAAGCCTGGCGCTGGGAGTAATTTGACAGTAGATGGGAAAAACAATGATCTGAAGTTAGGGGCCACCTCAAAAATGCATTCAAAACGATCACGAGAACTTTTCACATATATGTAAATAGCTTCGTCATTTTTTATTGACAATTCAGAACAGTTTCAAATTTGTGTCGGACTTCCTCCTCTTAGTATGCATACAAACAAATCCAACATGCCCAGTGATATCTTTCAAAAGGTTAAGCACAATTCTTTGTTGTCTTGCACAAGTCCTGCAACAAGAGCAGGTGCAACAGAATCGATTTAGGCAACAAAACTACTAAGTTTGGTTTAGAAAAAGATCGTGGTTTGGGTTTGAACTACTCGGTTTAGGCAATAAATATACTTCAGCAAAAATGTCAACTCAATAGAGGGCCAAAATGGAAAAAAGAGATCGGCCTTCAAAATTATTTCCACACCAAGTCCAAATGTATGTGTTCCAAAGTCACATGAAAGCAGGCAGGTAATTAGGTCTTTGTCTGTTACTTCTTGCAAACCAAAGTTGTAACTTTGTGTGATGGTAAAAAAAAAAAAAAAAGATTGAGTTGTGTGATTGTCTCTGAAATTTAAATTAAACTTTGAAAATAAATTTGCAATAGTAGAAACTAAATTTAAGTTTTTAAGAGTATTTTGTGAATCCTCCCCTGCGGTATCCTAGAAAAAAGGGAAAAAAGCTTATAGAAGGCAAATAAATGAATTAACTCATTATAAACTCAGTCTGTAAGTTAAATACCATACAGTGGGCTGTTACACTTATCAGAAAAAGTAACACAGTGTTTATATATTTTCATGTTTGACATCCCCTGATATAGACCAAGCTCCAGTAAAAGCAAGTAAGTGGACCTTGAGTAAACTGTAGAGTGGCAGCCATCAGGGAATGCTTTCAGTTTATGGCATGCACAGCTGTGATATAAACAGCACCAACAAATAAGGTTAAACACAAATTTGAAAGTAAAATCCCAACCGTCTTTTCTCCAGGAAAGCAAAAACTTACTCTCCCTCCCTCGATGGGCGCATCCCGACTACTGACAGAGCCAGACTCCAGCTGGTCAACTCTGACTCTGCAAGGCTCTGGTTATGGAGCTAGAATATTTATTACATGCCAGAAAAAAAAAGATCTGAGAGAAGAAAAAAAAGTTTGAGAGAAAAAGTTATCACACTGATAGCAAAAAAACGTTTCATGAGAGAAAACAATATTTGAGAGAAAAGGTTTTCATACCAATGGCAAAACAAATCTCTCTCAAAATATTTTTTAACTCTCAAATATATACTTTTTTGCTTTCAATTAAAAAAAAAAATCTATTTTTTGGTTTTGTCTCAGGATTTTTCTCTCGATGTGAAAATAGTGTCATGGGTGAATTAATATTGGGCAGTTGGGTGAGCACTGTCTTGTCACCATCATAGATAGATAACTAGCAGCAAGCCCACTTAGATATAAATAAATTGTTCCAGCTCCATGTCTGGTCTGAGTCCATTGGCTGAACTCTGACTCTACAAGGCTCTGGTCTGGGTCCATTGGCTGAACTCTGACTCTACAAGGCTCTGGTCTGAGGTCCATTGGCTGAACTCGGACTCTACAAGGGTCTGTTCTGAGTCCATTGGCTGATCTCTGACTTTGCAAGGCTCTGTTCTGAGTCCATTGGCTGATCTCTGACTTTGCAAGGCTCTGTTCTGAGTCCATTGGCTTAACTCTGACTCTGCAAGGCTCTGGTCTGAGTCCATTGGTGATCTCTGACTCTGCAGGCTTGGTCTGAGTCAGGCTGAACACTGCTCTACAAGCTGGTCTGAGTCACTGGCTGAACCGATCTCTGCAAGGCTCTGGTCTGAGCCATTGGCTGATCTCTGACTCTGCAAGGCTTTGGTCTGAGTCCATTGGCTGAACACTGACCTACAAGGCTTTGGTCTGAGTCTTGGTGAACTCTGACTGCAAGGCTCTGGTCTGAGTCCATTGGCTGAACTCTGACTCTGCAAGGCTCTGGTTTGAGTCCATTGGCTGAACTCTGACTCTGCAAGGCTCTGTTCTGAGTCCATTGGCTTAACTCTGACTCTGCAAGGTCTGGTCTGAGTCCAGTGGCTGAACTCGACTCTGCAAGGCTTGGTCTGAGTCCATTGGCTGCACATGAGCTACAAGGCTTTGGTCTGAGTCCATTGGCTGAACTCTGACTCTGCAAGGCTCTGGTCTGAGTCCATTGGCTGATCTCTGACTCTGCAAGGCTCTGGTCTGAGTCCATTGGCTGAACACTGACTCTACAAGGCTTTGGTCTGAGTCCGATTGAACTCTGACTGCAGGCTCTGGTCTGAGTCATTGGCTGACCTGAATCTGCAAGGCTCTGGTTGAGCCATTGGCTGAACTGACCACACAAGCTGGCTGAGTAATTTGGCGAATATGACGCTGCACGGCTATGGTCCTGAGTCCATTGGCTGGACTCTGACTCTGCAAGGTTCTGGTCTGAGACCTGCGGCTCTTCATGTCCAGAGGCTGAAAGGTCAATTTCTTTCTATTTCAGACCAGAGAGAAGATAAATGGGGGAATTAGGTAAGAGGAGATGGCTGCAGAACATCCACCTCTTCCCTCCTTCACTCATCCCTCCGTTGCTCCATGCTTCCACTCCCACTCAGCTTGCCTTTTTTCTTTTTCTCTCTTTTGTCCTTATCCTCCCTCACTCTATCCAGTTTTTCTGGGCTCTCTCTCCACCCCTACCCCTCACTATCTTTTTATATCTTTCTCACTCCTCTCCTAATCCAGTCTTCCATCCCCTCCCTTTCTTTCCCCACTCTTCTCCCCCAATCCTCTTTCTCCCTTCTGGCCCTCTATCATCCATCATTTTTTATTTTTTTTCCCCTTTCACATATCCACCAATACCCAGGTAGGAGAGCAGGGGGGGAAGAGAGCAGCTGTTGCCAGGCAACCCGGCTGACCAACGAGGAGAGAAATGAAGGGGTAGAGAAAAGAAGGATTGTGGGGGAAGAGATGAAGGACTGGGTAGGAGGGAGAGAAGGTAGGAAGGAGAAAAAAAGATGAGGCCAGATGAGATGAGAAGGTAGAAAAGGCAAGGCAGGAGGAGGAAGGAAGTGAGAAGAAAGAAGTGAGGGGGGGGGGGGGGGGGGGGGAGAGGAAGTGGTGGTCACTGTTCACTGATTGCAGGAGTTCGCTCCGGCCAATCAATTTTAGCAGGGGTGCCAGAACTGTCTGGATCAATCTCACTCTCACCACACCACAACACACACACACACACAACACACACCACACACACACACACACACACACACACACACACCCACACACACAAACACACACACAAAACTAATTTTATACAGAGGATTCTGGAAAATAACGATCAAGGGACAAGAAGTAGGGGTTCGCCGGAAACAGAGAGAATTGGAGAAATCCAACAGAAGAGGTGAAGAAGGGAGAAATAAAGGAGACGAGTTTGACTCCGAATCAATCTAGGTGGTCTATAAAATTTACTGCTGACGACCACAAACTATTAGAGTTCATGTTTACTCATAAAACGGTCAAACATGAATATGCGTTAATAACTGGCAAAGGACACACTAATAGAAAGAACAAGTAGCTGTAGTAGTAGAAAAGTTTAATGTAGCATAGAATTTTTGTAAATATGTTTAAACATTTAATGGGGCAGACGTTAGTACGTATCAGAAGACAAGAAGTGATTAACATTAACGGTCTATGATCAGAAGCAGTATCAGTAGTGTGAGTAAAAGGCTACACAGGAAAATGAAGGTAACTAACTCTGTGGCTTTGCTTACTGTATGACCAGAAGTGTGTGCAATGCAACATGCTGATGTTACCATGCCCACATAAAATTTATATGATTAGTATATATAATATTATATAATATATATATATATATATATATATATGATGATGAAGGCGCCTGAGTATTTAAAGTTGCATTGCTGTGTAGCATTTCTGCTTATATTTAAGTATTTCAGGATTATTTTAGGATATACAACTGATAAGTACTGTACAGTGCATTCATGTAAACACACATAGATAAACATACATAGATATTAGAGTGCAACTTCGGCCGCATTTGTCTGTCTGACCAAGAGTTGGGTATCGTTTGGGGGTTTCCCTATACCGGTACAAAAATGATATTTTTTAAAATGATGCCGGTGCCTAAACCGGTGCATGAACCGATAGTTTAACCCTTGTATGGTATTCGGGTCAA
>NC_045748.1:20454938-20455021 GCF_008692095.1 Etheostoma spectabile | reverse complement strand
CATTTCAAATTTTTACAAGAAGAAAATTTTTTGCACATTGCTGCAGATCCTGTTTTCTAGGTAAGATCCCATCAGCTAGATAA
>NC_045748.1:20454338-20454928 GCF_008692095.1 Etheostoma spectabile | reverse complement strand
AGCTTTGGTCAGTCCAAGGCAGGATTGGCTGGGAGACTTCTTATAGACGAGGGCCCCTTGTGGAATACCTGCAGAATAGGAACATGGAAGTAGAGACTATGCACATGGAAGTAGAGATTATGGTCAACTAGTGTGTGTTGGAGCAGTGTTTTGCCATTGAGAACGACCTAGCACGCTACGGTTAGCCACCTCGTCTCGGCTAGTGACGTAGAACAGGGGTTCCCAAAACTTTCAGCCCACGACCTCCTAATTATTTATTTTTAAGGTACATCAGTGCCAAGAAAGTCTGTTCGCACAAATGGGTAGTGCCAAACGGCATCAGCACATCCTAAGCCGCCCTGGATAGCTGTGGGTATTCCATCTCAACTGAAATCCAAAAGTCAGCCAGCTTCTTAGAATTAAATGCCATCTTCAAGGTTCGGTCGCTTGACAGTTCAACCAATGCGTCCTCCAACTCGGATGTCAGATGATTTGCCCTCATTTCAAATCAAAAGAGCTGTTCCCTTTTTATTTATTTGCTTGGTTTTATTTCAAATGTAGCCACTAGTTTTATCTTGTGTTAAAATCATGGCTAACATATGCTATTTCTA
>NC_045748.1:20454208-20454326 GCF_008692095.1 Etheostoma spectabile | reverse complement strand
TTTTTATTTTATTTCTGGAAATCAACTTGCGACCCCCCCTCTCTGGCTCGCGACCCCTTCTGTGGGTCCCGACCCCCACTTCAGGAATCACTGACGTAGAAAGCCGTGCAGATTTTGA
>NC_045748.1:20449036-20454198 GCF_008692095.1 Etheostoma spectabile | reverse complement strand
CCCGGAGACTGAAGGCAGAGGACATTGAGAAACCGTACCTCACTCAAAACAGCATGGATAGTTTTTTTTCCAAGATTGTATGCGTGTGGAAGCACCAGAGACACAAAATAACAGAAGAAATGATTCTTTTCATAATATTGGCCCTTTAAATATGTATAAATCTGTTGGTACACACAAGCAAACTATACTACTATAATGTATAGTTTTTGCTATATATTCTGTTGCCTTTCGTGCTATTGTCATTAATTATCTGTATTCATGTGTCACGTCCCCGCTCTTAAATTGTGTTTTGTTTGTTTCTCTGACTTCCTGTTTTATTTTGGTAACCACTTTTTTTTAAGGTCACTCCTCTTCTTTCGTATTCTTTCCCTAATGGGTGTCACCTGTGTTTAATCGTCTCCCCCAGTCCCAGTGTATATATTCACCTTGTGTCACTTTTCAGTTGCCAGATTGTTGTAATACCTCGTGTGTCTCAGTCTCCAGCGTTTTCTAGTATTTGTTTTCCCAGTGTTGCTTGGACTGCAGTTAGGTTTTCTGTCGGCCGTTTTTGTACCTCTACCTGAATTGTTCACTGGACAACAAAAGCTCCGTACCTTTTTAACCTCCTGCTCTGAGTCGTGCTTGTGGATCCGCCAGTGTATCCTGACATGTGTGTTCCAATGTTGAGAGCAGTCAGCGAGAAAACATTTAGCTGCAATGTTTCCATCCTCTACTAAGTTCATTGACCAGGATGTTGCTAGAATTAGTACAGCCAGAGACCCCTGGTCTTTCAGTACCAGTGCTGTGAGGAAGGATACTACTGTAGGCCCAGCAGAGACAGGAGAGGCAGAGCCCACAGGAGAGGCAGAGCACGCAGGAGAGGCAGATCACGCAGGAGAGGCGAAGGTGAAGAAAGTATTTCAGTGTGAGGATGGCACAAATTTGAAGTGGCTGACATACTGTGAGAAGATGCATACATTGTGTTGTTCAGTTTGTATGGCCTATGCCTAGCCCTGTGACCAATCTATTAATTTAATTTGTTTATTTATCCATATAGTGGGGAAATTACAATTACCACTCTGTGTACACTTTGTTGGTAATCACACACAGGCCTGAAATAAACACACACATGCTCAGGACCTATTAATGCACAAATGGAGAGATGTCAAAGTGAGTGGGCAGCCAGCTGGACCAGCGTCCCGAGCGGTTGGGGGATATGGTGCCTTTCTCAAGAGCACCTGGCAGTTCCCGGAAGGTGAAGTGGCATCTCTCCAGCCACACACTCGGTACTCGGTGGCATCTCTCCAGCCACAGACTCGGTACTTTGGTCCATATGGGGACTTGGACCAGTGACCTTCCGGTTCGCAACCCATCTCCCTACGGACTGAGCTACTGCAACCCAATTGTAGAAATGAATGATTGCAGACATATCTATCAGAAAATTAAAAAGTGTCAACAAAGTTTTGTCCACAGAAATTGTGCAAAAGTCATTAATCATTAACTCTGTGGCCTGCAAATTTGTGCATACAGAGAGAAGGTTTATAATATGTGTCAGGTGCTGGAACTTGTTGTAGATGTTGTTAAGGTGATAGGCAAGAGAGGACTTAGCCACCGGGAGCACCATTCTGAGGCCGCTTACACTTTGGAGGACATCTCTGTAGATCATAGAAACTTTTTGGAGTTTATTCTTTTAATCAACAAGTATGACGAGATCCTCACGGATGACTGAGCTTTCCACCCTATCTCTAAGGTAGACGCCAGACCCCCTCTTGAGGAAACCCATTCATGCCGCTTGTACCCTGGATCACGTTGTTTCGGTCATATATGTAAGAAATGTAAATAGTTTGTCCTTTATATGAGTAATAATGTTCCTTATGTTCCTTACAGCATTGCTGTGTGTGTGATACCAAAACATATCTGTGAGATTCATGTTCCATTTTATTTATTTATTTGTCTTTATGGTCTTACCCACTTTTTAAATGTTCAAGTGACCTTACTGCAACACAAATATTCTAATAGCCCACTTTTTTTATGTTTTACAAGCTTTTATGGAAAATAAAACCAGACGGATCAGAGGTTGTCAAAAATCCTTTAGGGCCCTGGGATATTAGCAACAGCACTGTACTGCAGACATCCTCTTGATTTTTCCTGACAGTTGCTTCCCACCATCACGCTTTGGGTTCCACTTTGACGTGCTCCCCGGGGTAAATTTTTGTGTAAATTTTTTATAAACGTCTGCTCTTTCTTTAAGCATTGTTTGCCAGTCACTTACATTACTGTAAATGTTTAAAAATCTGTTACATACTGTTACTGCTTATATTATTTCACCACGTGTATACAAATGTAATTGGTCTGTGGGGCTGCATGGGCGTGGTAACGTGGGCTGGTGTGGCTACAGTGCCAGGGCTGAATTTTTGTCCCAGTCCGCCCCACCACGTGTTCCACCAAAACAAGTTCCTTCGGGAGGCTATTTTACAATGGCACCATGGCTCTGTCCGGAGCTTAGCACCACCCTAAAACGATGTGATTGTTTTAAATACATGCCAATAAACCAGAGCATGTTTTTTTCCCATTCCAGATTGCAGTGTGGACTGGCCAGACCCTCCTCCACAGCACTGTAGAGGTAGGTCTGGCAAAGAGAGACTATTAGTCTACCAACACAGACAGGTCCATACATTTTAATTGTAAAATTTTGCATATTTATTTTCACTTAAAATAATGTAATTCAATTGAGGCAGAACCCAAATATCATTGGTAGATATTTGTCCGAACCGGGCCCAATTCCCTGGTTTCCACTCAGGCTTTGGTCAGGATATCCACACTCATTTATACAGTGGTGTGAAAAAGTGTTTGCCCCCTTCCTCATTTCCTGTTCCTTTGCATGTTTGTCACACTTAAGTGTTTCGGAACATCAAACCAATTTAACAATAGTCAAGGACAACACAAGTAAACACAAAATGCAATTTGTAAATGACGGTGTTTTTATTAAAGGTGAAAAAAAATCCAAACCATCATGGCCGTGTGAAAAGTGATTGCCCCCTAAACCTAATAACGGTTGGGCCACCCTTAGCAACAACGCAACCAGCGTTTGCATAACGTGCAATGAGGCTTTTACAGCGTCCTGGAGGAATTTTGGCCCACTCATCTTTGCAGAATTGTCCTAATTCAGTTACATTAGAGGGTTTTCGAGCATGAACGGCCTTTTTAAGGTCATACCACAACATCTTATAGGATTCAGGTCAGGACTTTGGCTAGGCCACTCCAAGTCTTCATTTTGTTTTTCTTCAGCCATTCGGTGGTGGACTTGCTGATGTGTTTAGGATCATTGTCCTGCTGCAGAACCCAGTTCGTTTCAGCTGGAGTACACAACAGATGGTCGGGCATTCTCCTTCAGGATCTCTTGGTAGACAGCAGAATTCATAGTTCCTTTTATCCCGGCAGTCTTCCAGGTCCTGAAGCAGCAAAACAGCCCGACCATCACACTACCCACCACCATATTTTACTGTGGATAATGTTCTTTTTATGAAATGCAGTGTTCCTTCAACCAGATATACTTGGACACACACCTTCCAAAGAGTTCCACTTTTGCTCATCGGTCCACGAATGTCCCAAAAGTCTTGGGGATCATAAGATGTGTTGTGGAGAAATGAGACGAGCTTTGATGTTCTTTTTGCTCAGCAGTGGTTTTCTCCTTGGAACTCTGCCATGCAGGCATTTTTGCCCAGTCTTTTCCTGATGGTGGAGGCATGAACGCTGACCTTAACTGAGGCAAGTGAGGCCTGCAGTTCTTTGGATGTTGTTGTGGGGTCTTTTGTGACCTCTTGAGGAGTGTCGCTGCGCGTCTTGGGGTAATTTTGGGCGGGCCACTCCTGGGAAGGTTCACCACGTGTTCCATGTCTTCGCCATTTGTGGATAATGGTTCTCACTGTGGTTGCTGGATTCCCAAAGCTTTGGAAATGGCTTTATAACCCTTTTCAGACTGTAGATCTCAATTACTTTCTTTCTCAATTGTTCCTGAATGTCTTTGGGTCTCGGCATGATGTGTAGCTTTTAAGGATCTTCTGGTGGACTTAACTGTGTCAAGCAGCTCCTATTTAAGTGATGCCTTGATTGTGAACAGTGTGGCAATAATCAGGCCTGGGTGTGCTAGAAAATTGAACTCAGGTGTGGACAACCACAGTTATAGTATGTTTTAACAAGGGGGGCAATCACTTTTTCACCAGGGCCATGATAGTTTGGATTTTTTTCACCTAAAATAAACACCGTCATTTAAAATTGCATTTTGTGTTTACTTGTGTTGTCCTTGACTATTGTTTAAATTGGTTTGATGTTCCGAAACACTTAAGTGTGACAAACATGCAAAGGAACAGGAAATGAGGAAGGGGGCAAACACTTTTTCACACCACTGTATATATATATATATATACATATACAGTCATCCACTTAAAGACTGAATTCAAGTGCTGTGTTCTACATCTCAGAGCATCTGGACATGTAAAAATGTTTGACACCATGTAATGTTGATAATAATTAGGTGTGTAAATATAAAAATATGTAAATAAAACATATCTTGAAAATGCAACACACCCTGTGCACAGACAATCTAAATTAAGCCCATAAACATGTATCAAACAAAAAGCTGAAAATTGTCACAGCTTTTGAGAGTTCAAAATAACACTAATATTAAACTTCTACTTCTACATTTATACTGTAAGGATTTGAATTAAAAAAATAACCAGTATGAACAGTGTGTATCATATATCGTATTAGCATTAAACAAGAAAAGATGCTTATTTCTGACAAGACCAGTAAAAATAAACCATCAGTGGGGTGGATTGAGGAGATGGCCTCATGTGTGGTATTAAAAATACACTCAAATTGTGAAATACAACGTAATTTTGAATATCTAAAATGTAGTACAAATGTATTTAGATAGATAGATAGATAGATAGATGTTTATTGATCCCAAGAAAAATGGGAAATTCCTGTGTAACAGCAGCAAAAACAGTCTCACAAAGCACAAATATGTGTAATGAAATACTGGAAAATTACATACATACAAATTACTGAATATAATATATACGAATAAAGTAAAAAGAACAAATATTTGAATAGTACAGGATGGGGGAACAAAATGTGCACCTGCTTAAATATTCCTATGTACTCGCAATAATTGGCATTTA
>NC_045748.1:20432598-20446275 GCF_008692095.1 Etheostoma spectabile | reverse complement strand
GGCCTCCAGCTTCCTCCTGTAGGTGTTTTAACTCCCTCAGTTATCCCCAGTCGGTGCTGTACTTCCTAAGCTCCTGTCTGTCCCATGACCGAAAGCGTCTTCTTCTCCTTCAGAGAACTTTCAGGTCACTGGTGATCCATGGCTTGTAGTTGGAAAACAGCGTACAGTCCGGGAGGGCATGGTGTGTGTTCTCACAGAACTTATGTATTGTGATACAGTCAACCATGTTGTTGATGTCTCCCCATGTGGCTCACAGAGCACGCTCCAGTCTGTAGACTCAGCAGTCCTGCAGTGCCTCCTCAGCCTCCTGAGTCCACCTCCTCACAGTCCTTTTGTGGACAGGCTGCCGCAGGACAAAAGGAACATACACAGGAGACAACGACAGATTGTGATCTGATTTGCCAAGGGGGGGAAGGGCAGTGGCACTGTATGCATCCTTAGCATTGCATACAGCGGTCAAGTTTTTATTGTCTCTAGTGGGGCGTTAATGTATTGTTTAAAGTCCGGGAGGGATTTATCCAGAGAAGCATGATAAAATCCCCAGAGATAGCGAGAAGGCGTTGGGCTGCTGCGTCTGTAGTCGTGAGACCGTGGTGTTAATGATGTCAGCAGCTGCCTCCGCATCAGCGACGTGGGGTTAGACCGCGATCATATGGCGGACGTAAACTCCTCGGTAAATAGTACGGACGGAAACCCACAGCCAGCAGTTCAATGTCCGGGCTACAGAAAGTTCCTTCACATCACATGTCCGGGTTGCACCACCTTTCACTCACATACAGTGAACCCCCCCTCCACTTCTTACCGCTTTCTGTAACGTTCCTGTCCGCCGACGGTCAAAAAGCCGGGTACGCCACACCAAGTCGGGATGTGCGAGTGCAGCCATGTTTCGGTAAAACACAGTATGCTGCACTCGCGGAACTCCCTCTGGGTTCTGATGAGCGCTGCTAGTTCGTCCGTCTTATTCCCCGAGACCGTACGTTCCCATAATGATCGCTGGGACGGCAGGCCTGTGTTCTTCTTTTTTCCTTCCGTTTTATTCTCCTCTACACACGGCGTCTCTTTCGTAGCTCCATCGGTATTTCATGTTTGGCCCCCGGCAGCAGCACAGGTCCACACAGCGCAATCAGCTGATCGCGTGTGTAAACAATAGTGCCGCTGCCGTGAGCGTAACATGAAGTAACAAAACACGACCAAAGTAAGAATAAAACTAAAAGAAAAGTTCCAAAATTTACAGGCCCCATCGTTAACACAGATTAACAACACTTAAAGAATAAAAATAAATAAAAATAAAGTGACTAAAAACACACAAAGCACGCATACAATCAGGAGCTGCTGCAACAGGCTGCCGCACGACACAGCGCCATCTTGCCAAAATTTACCGATCCAAATTAAAATTATGGCTAGTAAAAATAAATCTGAAATGACAATTGTGGATAGGAAGAATGTCACTATATATTCTTTTTACTAAAAATAATTGAATTACAGATATCTGCAATAAATATCCAGTCTAGCTATAAAATGTTAAAATGACCAACTATACTTTTTAAGAATTTAAATTAAGTTTTGGCTAGTACAATCAAAGTTTAGATATCTTGAAAACGATTTCTACTATTATGAATGTTATTGTGGATCACTAATATGTTTGACTAGTGAGAATATCATTTTGACTAGAAGTAATACTATTATGGATATCTAAAATGTAATTACAGAAAGGAGTGTATTTCAATTAAATGTTAAAACGGCTTGTTAGTTCGACGGAATATTCATAATTAAGTTTGTGGGCCATGAAAGTTTTGTGAGTTTCCGGGGAGAAACAACTAAATCTGAAGAAGCCGGGGGGGTGGCCTTAGAATATGGGAAAAACCCTGAAAAAACGGGAGTATCGGCATGTATGGTTTAGGTTCATTTTAACTTCTGTAATGATGTAAGTAAACGGCTATTAGTCCAATGTAAACTTATTACATGTAATGTGTGTGTAGGTGTGACCTGCCAAATTAACATGGCTAAAATAGAAGCAACATCCAATTGAAATTTGTCATGTGTTTAACATTCTAGTCTCTTGACAATTAAATTAAATACAATTAATGGAATAAAAAGAATGAGTTCCAGCATTAGGAGTAGCAGTAGCAGAGTGGTAGATAAAACTCCTCCCTTCCTTTGTCCCCCTCTGTTTTTCTCTGTCTGTCTCCTTCATTAAACTTGAGGCTCCCAGACATCAGAACTTGCCAGTTCTACTGATCAGTCTGTCTCTAAACAGCATTGATCCGTCCCTATGCGAGCCACCATTGATCTGATCTGTTAGGATGATTTTATCCCATGAGATGAACACTGTAAAATATGAGAAGCTCCACAAATCATTTCACTCCATCTAACCCTGTAGTCAGAGCAGAAGTGACTGTCAGTGAAGTGCAAGCATCTGTCGCCTAGTGCTTGCTCTTGGTGGGAAATGTTGGGTTTCTGAGTACAGTCTGGACCTGCTCTTTTATGGAAAGCGCAAGGAGATGACTGTTGTGATTTAGCGCGATGTAAATAAAATTGAATTGAATTGAATTTAACTTATTTCACCAGTAAACCGGCGACTGTGGATCAGTGGTAGAGTGGTCGCCTGCCAATCGGAAGGTTGGTGGTTTGATTACCGGCCCCGTAGTACCAGCACCTGCTGAACCAAGACACTGAACCCTGAGGTGCTCCATCGGAGTGTGTGTGTGTTGCTCTGATGAGCAGGTGGCACCTTGTATGGCAGCCTTGGCCACAGTATATGAATGTGTGTTGTTACAGCCTGGCTAGTGAATGGTACAAGTGAATGGTTCCTGTATTATGTAAAAGCACTGTAAGGAGTCAATGAGAGAGTGTTATATAAGAACAGTCCATTTACATTTAAATTTCTGGAAAACTGCAAAAACAAGCACCAGACAGGATAAGGGTACTTTACAATAACATGAAATACAACACAAGGCTGGTGAGTTTCAAGTAAACGCACTGTATGTGTGGTTTTTCTGACAACGGCAGCTGCAGACTGTTATGTTGGAATCCTCTACAAGGAAATACAGTCACAGTTTACACCGCTTAACGTAAACTCTAAGCATTTTAACCATTGTGTTTAATCCAGCTACTAGCTAACGGTAACGTAACGTACAGTGCAGCGATGCCAGGCACCGAAATTTTCATTCTCATTTGGTCTCGTTACTACCGTTTACGTTGGAACAGGTCCCCTATTGGCACCGGGTTACGGTACCCAACCCTAGACGTAATGCAGATTTACAGCCGGTTAAAGAAATAGTCTGGATTTTTTGAAGTGGGGTTGTATGAGGTAGATATCTATAGTCAGTGTAGCAGTACATGGAGTTTGGAGAAGAAGGCAGAAGTACCAACGTGGAGACTAAGAAAACCCTTCCAGTGCCTTCTGCAGATGTTTTCTTATAGAGGGTTTCATTCATCAGTCTTGTTGAAAAGCTGAAACATTACACAATGTTTTTTTCTGTTTACGTGTACGGTGGCCAACAGGGACAAACGCCCTGCAACTTAAAAACAACAACACAACAACAACAACAACAAAAAAACACAAGCTAATTAAGAAAACATCTTCATTTATTTGACAAAACATAAACAGCATTCAACGGGCTGCAAATACACACAAAACCAAGTACAAGTACATAAACATACTGCAAATACAGAAACAATGCAAAAAGAAAAGCACACATGGTACATGAATAACTGTCGCTTACTGAATTGAAAAAAATAACCCTGTCATTCAAATAAAGATAAAAACTGTTTTGTGGAAAATAAAAGTCTTTCTGTCACCAGTTATTACCTTATCAATACCAAATCAAATGAGTAGCATTTGAGTACTGTTTCTAGTACGTTATTGTACCAAAGACAACATCTTTGACTGTAGAAATTCTTTTTACAGTGTACCGACCTCCCAGCTCATCAGGCGGAATAAATAGGGACAGTCCAACACATGAGGTAGAGCGACACTGACTCACTTCATTTCAGAAAATGTAATCTGTGATGTTTGATTATGAGATGATGAAAGTGAAAATGAAAGTAAATCTGATTGAGGGAAAGAGAGTGAGTGACAAAGAGAAGTGGGAAAGAAGAACAGATATAGGCAGAGAAACAACAGAGAAACAGAGGAGATTGTATGATTCAGTAATTCACATTTTCA
This sequence comes from Etheostoma spectabile, assembly GCF_008692095.1. Lineage (NCBI taxonomy): Eukaryota > Metazoa > Chordata > Actinopteri > Perciformes > Percidae > Etheostoma > Etheostoma spectabile. Next base: position 20,442,107 of record NC_045748.1, on the reverse strand, counting down.
CATCTGCTTAATTTCCATCAGGTATGAAATCCCAGAATAAATCTATTCATATTAAAGGATACAATCGGTGTGATCAGTATGCCTATAAAGTTTAATTATTTTAATCAGTATGTAAAATCTTTCCTCCTCCTTCATGGCCTGCATATTTTTTACACATAGTAAAAGAGTGCACAGGAGTAAAAATGATAAAGATAAAGAGATAGATGTAGCAGTAGAAAAATGAAAAACTGAACAAAGAATAGTGCAGGGCATCCATCAAATATCAAAATCAAAAACACAATCAAATATTTAAAACACAAAGACTAATACAACTTTAAAAAGTTAAAGGTAATAGAGTTAGAAGTTAGAAAGTTAACAAAAAATGCATGCATACTTGCACAGATTGGACGTGCATTGGGTGTGCAAAATGGATCTTTTTATAAATATATTGTACAAAAAACATATATTACACTTTGCCAAAGTTGCAGAGAAATTAAATGTGAGTCCAACTACAGTTAATGAGTGAAAGGGACCTTAGGAGCCACCCAGTCCACCGATGTCCATTGTGCGACAGAGTTGGAATTAATTAAAAGGTTTGCAGGCTAACATGTTTTCAACTTACAGTATGTTTAGCAGGTAAAATGTTGCATGATCAAATCTGCTAATTTATTAATGTATTAAAAGCCTTACTAAATAAAATACTTTTTGGTAATTCAGTACTAATAAAATTAAAATTACAAATTTAACGTTGTAATGTATGTTTCTATGAATCCTGGATGACCGCCAGAGGTAGTGCTTAACACTGAATATGTTGCGTATTGCATTTATTACTTACTTGCACGTATTAAGTTCAGAGGTCATTCCTCCAGAATCTTCTCGCGGGTTTGCAAGATTCCAAGTGACCAAGAACTCTGGCGGTCATCCAGGATTCATAAAACCGTAGTTACACTCGTAACTTTTGTTCTATTTCATCCTTATGGCGTTTTTCCACTGCAGGGTACCTACTCGATGCACCATTTTGGATTTTCCATTACAAAAGAAAGTCCCTGGTGCCTGCTCACCCCCAAATTCCACAGGATTTGGAACGGTTACGGATCCTCTCCAGAACTGTGGCGGAGTCATTACGTTTCCATTAAAACGTATTATTTTTGCCGGACGCTGGAGTGCTCTGCAGCAATTCAATGTCTTGAACAAACATGCAGTGTTTAGTTTAGCCAGCAGGTTTTGTTTGCTGCCTCCAGCTTCTTTTGAAACTTATTTGTCTTCTGGTTGTGCTAACAGCCTGAATCAAAAGCAACACACCTTCGACATTCTGTGTGTGTGTCGCGTTAGGTCACGGCAGTTTCCGGCTATGACGACCAGCCACAGCTCGCCTCACACATGAGGTGGTAGGCTACCAATCTGCAATGGAAAAAGGAAAACGGGGCAATGCAACCGAGATTAGTCGAGGCGAGGCGACCATTTATAGAAAAACACCATTAGTGACCGCAAGAGGCAGTGCTTAACACTGTATGACTCATATCAACAGAGTCATGAGAAAGCCTGAGTACCCCCTCACAAGGATGCAACAGAGGACCTTGCCTGGAGAACCACGCCCGATGGATTGGGGGGTGGCAACATTCACCCAGTAATAACATGAGAACGTGCTTGGCAACACCCATGAGGCCGCGGCACATATTTCCTCCAAGGGCACACCTCTCAAAGTCGCCCACGACGCGGAGATGCTCTTGATAGAGTGGAGTTTCACTTTGATTGGTAGAGACTGTCCACTCGCTCTGTATGCAGAGGCAATGGCCACCATAATCCAGTGGGACAGACACTGCTTGAAGAGAGCACAGCCTTTCACACGACTACTATAACAGACGAAAAGTTGCTCAGACTGACAATATGCAGATGGTAGCGACCACATAAGTCCTAAGGGCCGGCGCTGGGCACAACAGACTCGACTCTTCCCCCCCTTCACTGAAAGCGGGGTAAGAACGTGCCAGGTGGATAGGCTGATTGAGGTGTGAGGGTGTAAGCACTTTAGGGAGGAATGGCGTATTAGGCCACAAAGAGACAGCCATCCCAGTTCCACCTCAAACAGGAATAACTCACGGAGAAGGCATGTAGCTCGTCAACAAGTTTAGTGGATGTGATGGTAAGGAGTAATGCAACCTTGGCTGACAACCACCTCAGCTCTGCCTGTGCCAAGGGGATGTGGAATACCAGCATGTGGGTTCCACAGTGCTTTTGTCAACCGCAACATGCTGCACCGAAATAGCAGCCACATAGACTCTTAGGGTAGAAAAAGACTGGCCACCGTCCAGGAGGTTCTGCAGAAGGACGGTAGGCACAGAACAATGCACTGGGCCATAATTATGAGTTGCACACTACTCAGAAAAAACGTTTCCACATATTCCCGTACTGCAGACAAGTAGACAGTGTTCTGGCATTTAGGATAGTATTCCTGACAGGTTCTACGCAATCTGGGCCCTTCAGTGGTCAAACCCACAGCTGAAGGCGGCAGGGGTCAGGATGACATATCTGATCCCCCAGCTGAGACAGGTCTTCCCTGCCGTCAAAGCACCAGGGTGCCTTGCAGCAGAGACTGTGAAGCAGGGAGAACCAAGTCCTGGCTGGCCAGAAGGGGCCACTAGAAGAAGTCAGAGGCCCTGATGAAGCACTCTAAGAAGCATCGGTAAGAGGAAATGGTGGAAAGGCATAGAGAAGCCCCTCCGGCCAATCAAGAGCATCCTGGCCAGGAGAGCTGTTTTCTCCATCAAAGAAAACCATAGAGGGCAATGGGTCAACATCTCTGAGGTGAAAAAGATCTACCTCCGCCCAGCCAAAAAAAAAAAAAGATCCTGTGTACCACACTGTATAGGCTCTTGGCGAGAGAGGATGTTTGCAAACGGGTTCCGCTCTCCAGGTAAAAAAACATTGCCCGTAGGCTGGCCAGGTGGGAGGGGGCATCCCATGTCAGTAGAGCGTGGGATACCCACAGTAATTGTGCAGATCTGGTGCCAATCTGGTGGTTAATGAGGAATGAGAGCCAGATGAGAGCCCTCTTCAGAATACTCATTAAAGAGAGTGTCTGAAGCCACCAAGATAACCATATTCTCCTCAACCACAAGCTCAACAGCGGATGGATTGGGTGGAGCAGCATTCACCATAGCAGCACCGGAAGGGAGGGCCGGAAGAAAAGACTTAATCTGGTCCAGCTCAGCGGTCAGCAAGTCTACCTTAGCAGACAGCCCACTAGCCTTCGCAGTCTGACACTTGGATAGGGTAAGCTGGGCTGGCAAGCGGCGAGCAGCTTAGTAATAATCAATAATGAACAGTTTTCAACTAAAGCAAACGCTAATGCTGCCACAGATGGCAGAAGACCTGCATAGCGAGAAGATGAACAAGGAATGAGCTGGAACTTTGTGACTTTGCTGATATAAATACTTGACCTACGGAAGCGCGATATAGAATATATTCAGTGTCAAGCACTGCCTCTGGCGACCAGTGAGAATGACACAGAACCACACCTTTGCTCCACTTGCCTCAAATAACCCCTTGTGTCTAGGCCCATCTGAAGATGACAAACGTTATTACAGTTCATCCTCTGGGGACCTTAAATATCTCCATACAATCGAAACAAGGCTTTAAATATTGGTAAACCTCTTCCCAAATATTTAAAAATTGACAATAAAGCAAGGGAGGCTTAAGGACCATGGCTACACACACACACCTGTGAATCATGACAGAGGCTTAGCAATGCTTATGACACTGTGTACATTAAAATAGCCGTAAACTTATTTTTGTGTGTTGTCCATGTTTCAAGAATTTTACTGTTTTCACTTCCTTAAAGTTAATCTGTCACCTAAAAATGCCTTGTTCAGCATTATGCCAACCAAGCTAGCTAGCCAACTTGAGGAAATGTTTGTTAATTTTTTTGTGTTGCGTACATGCAGATGAGTGGCAGTACTACCCGGAGGCCATGTTTACCCGCTGGTAAATATTCACTGGATGACTTGCTTTCCAAGAGTTGAAAATCTCAAATTTTCTCTCTTTATAGCATAAAGCTTAGCACAGCGCCATTGCAACCATAAACAACGCTAGCATCATCCTCCCCAATTCCACCCTCACCTTCAAAAATTGTGTTGCAAATACCAAGATGGATGACGTCACAGATGCAACATTGACAATTTTTATAGCCAATCAGAAAAACTAATAAATGAAGTTGTCAGTGAGCATTATGTTTAGCACAGGTATGTTTAGTATGCACATTTTGCAACTTTAAGCTGGGGGTGAAGTCTTTCAAAATAAGCTGTTGCAAAGCTTTATAAAGTAAAGATACTTTTTAGGCAACAAGGCGTACACCCTATCCATTGTTTAAGTACTTACAACATTTATACTAGTAAGCTCAGTTCTCTAGTGGATTCAAAAGAGACTTTTTGCAAACCAGTCTTCCTCTGTGTCATCTGAGGCCGATCCAACCTGGGGTTCGAACAACAGAGACTGTGGACCGTGGGACGAATGAGAAACAGCCATTAATCCTTTTCTGAGGAAATGACCTGTAAAAATGACAATCAATACCTATCCAAATATTAGCTCACACACCCCATCACAGCTCTGACTCTCAGACTAAATTGTTTAATCATTGATTACAACTCAGCGGCACATTTTAAGTGGATATCAGTTAAGAGTGTGTCTGTTGACACACACACACACTCTTGTAGCTGCTTTGTAGTTTATCAATTTAAGAAGTTCAACCATTGATGTTGTGACTGATTGTTGATATCACTGTCTCTTTTACAACAATGGCCAATGGTTGATGTATTCTCAGTTCGACTGTCAGCTCTACTCTGAGGATGCAATATTTAAGGTCCTTGGTGCTGTAATGTTAGGTTGTTTTAAAGAAATCTAGTTTTGTCCATCTAAATGTAAGTAATAAAGAGGGTTAACTTATGATTGGTTTAAACTAGCAACTGAGCCATCTGATTTGTGTTTTGGTAATGTTTGCTTGGTAGCTATTGTAGTTAGCTCACTTGCTAAATAAGGTTTGGGGTTACATAACTTATTTTTAAACAATTCGTTGCATGTATAAGCCATGGATGTATAAAATAACCTGGATACAGCATTCAAAGCGGAGCCCCGTTTATTCACGAGAGCTTCTCAGTTGCGCATGAAGCCAAAGAAGTTAAGCTTCTCTATGTAAATTTATTCAGAGGATCGGCCTCACTGTGGGACCCATATAGCAATAGTCATTTCACAGGGGTTGTGCACCGCAAAAAAAATGTAATTCCACTGTTTGGCCGCTATGTCAAATTGGCTTAAAAGCCAGGTGCACTTCCAAGGGGCCAAATATAAGCTTTGATATGTTTAACATATACCTGGCAAGCTTTTTTAGGTAAAATACTAATCCATAAATCAATTGCTGTCAGCAAAGGAACCTGAAATCTTCAGTGTAGTGCAGACTTCAGTCAGTACACAGTCAAAAACACTGTCAACGAAGCTGTGTATTTTCCCGGATTGCATTTAAATTACACTAGTTATACTCAAGCACTTATACTTCTCTTCTCTATCTCACAATTGTTAAAACGCTGTTAGCTACTTTTGCTTAGGCATTAGCAATGGCCTCTTCTGCTCTCTCTTGCTCTGTGTGTCAAATGTTAACTATTCCTCTGCCTCCTTTAGTGATGACGATCCATGGAATGTAGTTTATTCGCTGCTCTGGAGGCCAGGCTGAGTAAGTCTGAGGCACGGCTCTGCACCTTGGACTCAAAATCGTAGGCTTCCATAGCTAACCAGGGTTCCGTAGCTGGTGCGGGCCAACATACTGTAGATTCTGCTAGCAGTCCCCTGAGGAGCCGGGCAAGTGGGTGACTGCCCGAGGGAAGTGTAGCACTAGTTTTAAACCAAGGAGCGCACATGACGGCGGTTGCTCTAAACTTGAAAATCTTTGCCAGTTTCTCCCCACTCAGTGATACACCCGCTGAGAAGCCAACTCTGGTTATTGGGAGCTCTATACTACAATATGTGAGGCTGATGGCTTCAGCGGCTGAGGTTGTGTGAGTCCCTGGGGCCAAAGCGGGCGATATAGGATCCCATCTATAGCTCCTGGCTAAAAAGAACTGGGAATACAGTAAGATCATATTTCGGAGATCACTAAAATTAATGTTAAGTCACTTTGTGCATATGCAAAAACAATGTCGGACTCAGTAGTTTTCTCTGGACCCCTGCCAAACCGGATCAGCAATGACGTGTACAGCCGCATGTCATCCTTCCACCGCTGGTTGTCAGGGTGGTGCCCGGCTAATGATGTGGGCTAGGTAGATAACTGGAGGGCGTTCTGGGGAAAGGAACGGAACCACTCTCATATCAAAAAACTTGATAAAAGAGTCTAATATCGGCGATAAACCATAAAGACTGATATTAGTAATCAGAGGTGCAGTGCTTCCACTGGCGCAGTTGCCCACTCATAGTCTAATAACCCCGGTGTCTGTCCTTCGACTCAGATCGGTTAAATCAAAGGTAACTAAAACAGGGGCTATACTTAAGAACCTAATTCGAATTAAAACTACCACTGCAATAATAGAACAGAATAGGAAAATTAGATGTGGACAATTAGATATTAGATCTCTGTCTTCTAAAGCAGTACTAGTAAACAATCTGATATCAGATAATTAAATTGATCAATTCTGTCTTACTGAAACATGGCTGTGCCATGAAGAATATGTTAGTGAAATTCCTACAGGCTCTTGTTGCAGCCAATTATACTAGTTTAAAAGCCTTGTTCCTAATCTTCAACATCCAACACGGAAAACATTACAGCCAATTATATTTGTTGTTGTTTACCAAGCTCCAGGACCGTATTCCGAATTTTTATGTTTTTAGTTTTAGTTTTTTTATCATATTTAGTCCTTAAATCAGACAAAAAACTTATTTTAGGTGATTTTAATATCCATCTGGATGTTGACAATGATAGCCTTAAACCTCAACTCATTATTCAATTGGTTTGAGTCAGAGTGTGCATGAGGCCACTCACTGTTTTAACCACACCCTTGACCTTGTCCTGGCATGTGGCATCGAAATTAAGGATTTAATAATATTTCCACAGAATCCTTTATAATCAGACAATTTTTTTTAATAACTTATGAATTCCTACTACCCGGCTATACTAAATTACATAAAAGCTTCTACCCTAGATGCTTAACTGACAGTGCTATAGCTAAATTTAAGGAAGATATTCCAACATTTAACTCAACATTTAATGACATGCTTTAATATAACAGAGGACCTTTATGTTAACTGTAGTCCCTTTCCAAATTGATAATTTTGTAGACGGTGCTGTGACCTGCCTACGGACGACTTTAGACTCTGTTGCCCCCCTCACAAAGAAGATGATGAAGCAAAGGAAGCTAGCACCTTGGTATGACTCCCAAACTCGCAAATTAAAACAAATCTTGCAAAAACTTGAAAGTAAATGGCGTTCCACCAAACTGGATGAATCTCGTTTAGATTGGTCTTGCCAATCTAAGCGAGATTCATCTGAAAATGCATAGGAAGGCCCTCAGAAATGCCAGATATTACTCATCACTAATAGAAGAAAATAACAATAACCCAAGGTTTCTTTGCAGCACTGTAGCCAGGCTGACCAAGAGTGAGTCATCTAGTCTTATAGCTCTGAGTAGTGATGACTTTTTGAACTTCTTTAATGATAAAATTATAACAATTACAGATAAAATGAATCACCTGTTGCCCTCAACTTCTAACAGTTCACCTTTAAACGCAGGACCACTAGAAAGAATGACAAGACCTGACACATGCTCAGACTGCTTTTATCCTATAGTGCTTCAACAAAAAATGTTAAAGGTCTCTTCAGCTAAGCCATCTACCGGTCTCTAGGACCCAATCCCAACGAGGCTACTTAAAGAAGTGTTACACGTAGTTAACTTCATTACTAGATATGATCAATATGTCTCTATCAACAGGTTATGTACCACCTACTTAAAGTAGTGATAAAACCTCTTCTGAAAAAACACCCTCGACCTTGAGGTCTTAGCCAACTATAGACCTACAGTATATCTAATCTCCCATTTCTCTCCAAGATACTTTGGAAGGTAGTTGCTAATCAGTTATGTGATTTTCTAGATAGGAATAGTTTATTTGAGGACTTTCAGTCAGGATTTAGAAAGCATCGTAACACAGAGACGGCACTGGTGAAAAAACAACCTTCTTTCTACTTGTCTTATTAGATCTTACTGCTGCATTCAACACTATTGACCACACCATCCTGTTGCAGGGACTGGAACATTTAGTTGGCATTAAAGGAATCACACTAAGTTTGTTTAAGTCATGTTTCTCTGATCAATCTCAATTTGTTAATTTTTATGATAAATCCTCCAAGTACGTAAAGTCATCCATGGCTTTCCACAAGGCTCAGTGCTCTGACCAATTACTATATTCTCCTTATATATGCTTCCTCACTGCAATGTTATTAGGAAACACTCAATTAACTTTCACTGTTATGCAGATGACACCCAATTATAGTTGTCAAATTAAGCCCGAAAAAACAGTTAGTTAGCTAAACTTTAAGCATGCACTAAATATATAAAATCCTGAATAACCTACAATTTTCTGATTTTTTTAGTCAGATTCACTGTGTTCCCTCCAAGGGAAACACTTCACAGGGGTAGGCACTTTTAATGATATTTTGAACATGTTTAGACACATTTAAAACTTGCCCTGTTGGGTGCTAACTCTAGCAGGAGGACAAGTTTCATTTTTCTCTCTACTGACACCACTTCAGATTTCCAAACAACGGAGCTACGTGTTGAAATCGACTGGAATTCTTAGACCCAAAAATGACAAACTTGTAGTCACGTAATACCCAGAAATATTGATTGTAGCTTTAAGATTAGAAAATATGTTTTTTGTTAATTTCACTGTTTAGTAGCCAACATGGGTAAAGGTTGCAACAGACACTTTTCACCAGTAATTGGAACACTTGTCTTGACAGGTCGTAGATCTGTTCACACGGTTAAGAAGCTAACTTTATGTCGTCTTTTACTCTCTGTGATTTGTATTGAGTGTTTTAGTAAAAGTCAAGGAACACAATCACAATCCAGCTGTGTTTCTGTTGTCATGACTGCTTTGTTGTTCTCATGGCGCTGTGGCAGACGGCTGCCTCTCCAGTAGCTCTCCAGTTTTTAGCTCTTTTTAGCTCTTTTTACTTATTTAAACCTCTTTTTTCTATCTTTTTTAATTCTTCTTGCGAAAATAGTTTGTGTTCTTTCAATTTCCTCGCGGGATTCATCCCAAAAGGATTAATAAAGAGAAGTCTAAGTCTCTAGTCTAAGTCTAAGTCTATTGTTAATGATCAATCATGATTAATAGTTACAAAATGCTAACTAGCACCCTGGGTTGTTAGCATCCTGTGGTCCTTTATCAAAAATGAACAGTAACATAAAGATAGGATTTTGGCAACAACAGAGACATGGCATTTCCACTCCTCTCTTCCCTTTTCTTTGCTACTCTTCCTTACTTTAATTTCTTCC
>NC_045748.1:20431735-20432588 GCF_008692095.1 Etheostoma spectabile | reverse complement strand
CTCTCCTTCTCCCCTCTCCCCCTGAGATGTAGTAATATGTAGAGATGATGACCTATTGATTTCTGCTGGAGGGATGTTTGACAAGCAGCTAGCTGCTGGAACACACTCAGGTTGTAATCTCACTTGTTCGGTAATTAGCAGTTGACTTATTACATTGAGACCGAAGCTGTGACACTGCAGGGCTCCAGGCCGCACTGATGCTTTTATTTTATTTTGGGAAAGTTTTAATATTTGAGATGTTATTCCGTGCTTTTCATTTGAGCCTTTTCATGCAGTAAACTACCAAAAATAGCCTACCCCCCAAAAATGTGGCTTTATTTACCATCATATATGAATGTATTTTGATTTACAGGAAAACAGATTTTAAAGTAAAATCAAGTCAGTTTTATTCATATCGCCCAATATCACACACACACACACACACAGGACTGAGTTTAAAGTGTACTTCTGTTGTGTTACAAAGATAATTTATGTTTTGTTCAACATTTAGAGTTGATTGTTGAGGGGGATACAATCTGTGATTAGAGGACAGCTCTAGACCCTAAATGCATTGTCACACCTATAGTTTGTTTGCCCTGGTCCAAATCGGTTGATGAGTTTGTAACCATCGATTTCCCCTTGTTTCATTTCACACCTGGAAAAATCCAAGCGTGCCATTACAAACCACACAAGAATGTTAGCTGCACTTATTAGTCAGATGTGGCTGGGGCGGGAACTAGAAATTAACTACAGGAAGAAGATCCTGTGTTCTGGATTAGTGCATATTTCTTGCATCTCCATGTTCAATTTCATTCAAATAATCAGACATTGTGCCCAGCAACGGTTCATTTCCTACTCTCTTATTACTGCAAAA
>NC_045748.1:20417667-20431725 GCF_008692095.1 Etheostoma spectabile | reverse complement strand
CCTGATGTCATGGAAAGGCCCAGAAATACCCACTGACAAAATGTGGCTTCGGGATATGTCCAATACTTTACATTTGGAAGAAATTAGATATTTGTTGAAGGACAACCTTTCAGGTTTTCATAAGATTTGGCAACCCTTCATAGACTTCTTACAATCAGTATCTGTATAAAATCTTATTTCCTTTCACTTTATCCATATAAATCATTATTGTACTTCCTGCTGCAAAACTGTATTCCGCTTTCGCTCTGTTCGTTTTTGTTTTTGTTTATATGTACAGTTATATAAAAATACTTGAGCCCCTCTTGTATTGTTGATCGAAAACTGTATATGATATATATATGCTCAATAAAAACTTTACAAATAAAAAAAAATAATAATAATCAGACATTGTTTCATGAGTGACCTTACTTCGTCTGCTCTGCTCACTGACACTTTGCTCTGCTCTTGGTTCACACTTGAGTGTGATTGCAGCATCCACACTTGCCCAAACAAACCACACAAACGCCCCTAAATTACAAGAAATGGCACTGTCAAAACACACATGGAAAACGTTATTTTCCTGTGTTCATAGGCGTCAGCAAAGAGCCAATAACAGCATGTTGGTTGTACAGCTCCATTCCAAGGTAATGCTGCCTAGTTGGTGGTTCAATCCCCGGTCCTGCAGTCCCATGTCGAAGTGTCCTTGGGCAAGACACTGAACCCCGAGTTGCCCCCGATGTTGCGCATCGGAGTGTGAATGTGTGTGAGTGTTTATCTGATGAGCAGCTGGCACCTTGTACGGCAGCCTCGGCCACAGTGTATGAATGTGTGTGAACGGTGAATGTCTCCTGTATGATGTAAAAGCGCTTTGAGTAGTCGTTAAGACTAGAAAAGCGCTATATAAATACAGCACATTTCCATTTACATTTGTCACAGCCATTCAGGTCGCACCAACACACAAGTTGAAGCAGTACACACACAGAGATGCCCATTTGAATTCACACAAATCTGGCAGTGTGGCATTTTCCCTCTGAGTTATGGGTCTGTTTATATATGCTATACCACAGTGAAACAATACAAAATTAACGTCTTACTCCTCAGATTTACTGCTTTCTTTCTTACAGTAATTTACTCTCTAGCTTGCAGGATCACTGGTGATCTCTCTCTCTCTCTCTCTCTCTCTCTCTCTCTCTCTCTCTCTCTCTGACATTATCTCATGCAACCCCACTTTAAAAGATCCTATCTCTTCACCTGTAAATAAATTACTATCTACTGTCAGTCTGTCTTTGTCATAGTCATTACATTTTGACTATGGAAAGATTGGTCAGTGATACAGTCCCGTTATGTAATTATTGCTTGGTAAAAAAATATTGTGTCTAATATGTAACAGTTTTGTGGCAGTTGTTAAGCACCAAAAAACATTTCACCAACTGGAAAAAGAGTGTGTGTGTGTGTGTGTGTGCATTTGTGCGTGCATTTGTGCGTGTGTAAATCATACACACAAGCACGTGCACATGCAAGTATAGTTGTGTTTGTATTTTATAATGTGTTTCAGTATGTCCAAATGGACGTAAGACTATGTTTGTGTTGTGTGTGTGTGTGTGTGTGTGTGTGTGTGGTTTTTTGTGTGTGTTGTGTGTGTGTGTGTGTGTGTGTGTGTGTGTGTGTGTGTGTGTGTGTGTGTGTGTGTGTGTCCTCTAACTAAATGGACGGGTCTAATCACCTCAGAGGGAGGAACCTCTTCCCCTTCCGCCGCCTCTTAACATTAACGGATATTAACGGCCCCCATCGCTCCTCCGTTTCCTACTGAGAAATGAAATACATCACTAATGGTTTATCACAAACACGGCTAATGCTTTATGCAGACCTCTTACCATTAATAAATGATGGCACGTAAAGGGGGAAGGGGTGCTGTGAGAGCTGACGGGGCCTAAAGGGGAAGAGTTGGATCAGTTTCAGATATTAAACAGAAAAAGGAGCGCTTGATTTGTCTCACTTTGTAGCGATGAGGTGATTAATCTGTTTTTACTATCTGTGAGTGCTCAATTATTCAGTTTTTTTCCTTCTTTTTGTAAAGAACATTTTATGGGCATTTTAGGCCTTTATTTTTATAGGACAGCTGAAGACATGAAAGAGAGGGAGAATGACATGCAGCAAAGGGCCACAGGTCGGAGTCGAACCCTGGGCCGCTGCGTTGAGGAGTAAACCTCTACATATGGGCGCATGCTCTATCAAGTGAGCTTTTTCATGGCTTCCCAGCATTGCATGCTAGTTGGCTTCCCACTCAGTTTCTCTTCACTGACCACTGACAAGCAATGAAAACAAGCTACACCCTCACGCAACCGCAATGGTTGCACCTAATTAGACGAATGCTTCACATGAGGTTGTCTGCTCCCGGATTTCAAAACAGACCGTAGTGGCGGCTCGTTTGTAAAAGAATCTTCTTTTTTACAAAAATAGTTGCCGGTTAAGGGTGTGATGAACAGTGGCAATTATAGTCACTATAAACATAACGGAACTATGACTAGAAATAGTAGTTGTAGTAGTGAATGGCGTAGCAGGGCACTGCAGGGCGTTACAGGGTGTAGCAGGGCATATAGCAGGACGTAGCAGGAAGTAACAGGGCTTAGCAGGGCAGCGCAGAGTGTGGCAGAGTGTGGCAGGATGTACCACGGTATACCGTGGTATACCACGGCCCCAACTGCAATCCAAGGAAAACTGTGAGGTGAAAAAACAGAGGGACAACTCCTCAGAGCTAGGTTAGTAACAAGCCTTTCTGGGACATGGATGCACACAAATGGAGAAGGAGTGGAGAGAGGAGCTCAGTGTGCCCCCCAGCAGTCTAAAACTATAACAACATAACTGAGAGCCGGTCCATGGCAAACCTGAGCCAGCTCTATACGGGTTGGTAGATGAGTCTGAGGACTATGAAGAGAAGTAGAGAAGAGAAGGGGTGCCGTGGCTGTAGCTACACACCCTCCCCCGCCGGTCAAGACAAACGCTGCAACACCTCACTCACTAACTATAAGCTTTATCAAAGAGGAGAATTTTAAATTTATTCTTAAATGTGGTGACGGTGTCTGCCCCCCAAACCCAGACTGGGAGCTGGTTCCAAAGGAGAGGACGAATCTGATAACAGAAGGCTCTGGCTCCCATTCTACTTTTAGAGACGACAGGTAACTCTGCATTCTGGGAGTGCAGTGCTCACGTGGGAAGTAGTTGGACCTTGTTTAACCAAACTACTATTTCCAAGATAATGAGACTGACACTCACTGTTGCTTTCTCTTTGTGAAATTTATTGGTGTTTTTCGATTTAGGGCCTTTTCACAACTGAAAGTTTGGTCATGAGGTTTCTGTGAGTTGGACCAAAACATTTGGTCCCCTCCTCTTGCCATACTCTATTATACTACTATTGTTATTCCAAAAGTTTAAACCATCCAAAACCTTTTTTTTTTATTCACACTATAAACAAACCAGACCATCAATCATCAATTTGATCTTGACCGAGACTACCTCATTTCGTCAGACCAAGGTTTGGCTGTTTGGTCCAGACCATGGTCTAGGGGAGGTTTCCCACCTGTTATTGGTTCAGATCAAATTGAAAAGTCTCAAAACCCGACCAAAAGGGCCCTTAGTTGACATTTGTATGGGCCCATCCGGCATCATTCATTAGTTCAGAACAGTAGATTCCTTGTACACTAACTCCAGTGTATAACTATACGATGAAAACTAAAAATAACTGAAGAGATGAAAACTGTTCACCTGATTTTCAACACACACACATTTGACCCTCATATCCAGTATCCCCCATGCTCCCCTGTGTCCTCATTAACCCAACCTCGGAGGCCGCCATTCATCTCTCTTCCCCCGTCTCATTCCCTGTAATAACATCCTCGCCCTGTCGCCTCGTTTAACTTTTTCAATTAAAAGAGGAGGTTCGCTCTATTAACCCCTCGCCTCCTCCTGCCATTTTTCCAACCTAACGTTGTTTTCGAGAGGGCCATGGGGATGGCCCAGTTGGCCGTATATTACCCCGAAACCAGCGTGGATCTTCATGTGGTGACAGCGAGCAGCCGGCGTAGGGGTGAGTTATGTAGCCTCGATGGAGAGGGCAAATCATAAGTTTGTGTGTCATCCTGCTGAGGGAGACAAAGGAGGACAGATACATAAATAGACTCTCTACCTGTCTGTCTGATACCGTGTCTGTCTCTACCTTTCTGTCCTTTTCTCTTACTGTCTTTTCTGTTTTTATTTCCTGTGTCTCTGTATTTATCTGTCTAATACTGTCCCTGTATCCATATTTCTCTGTCTTTCAGTGCTTCTTTCGCTGTTCCAGTTGTCTTACTGATATTGTCTCAATGTATTTTGCTTATCTGGCTGTGTCTTACTGATTCTAAAGTATAGAATGTGTGGTATACCTACTCTATCTGTAAGCTGTCCTGAGATAACTTCTGTTATGATTTGACACTATGAATAAAATGTAATTCAATTGAATAATACCTGTCTCACTGTGTCTGTCTATTTGTATCACATTAGCTGTTTCTGTCTTTTACGTCCTATTTTGGCATAGCTGTCTAATGTAGCTACTATACTTGAATATAATAACCTTTTCTTGATTCTAACCTCTTTAATTACTCATTTTCAGTGTTAGTATCGTAGATCTCACAGCCCAGCTGCTGTCACTAACCTGTTTTTTTGTTTTAATTAAAATGATTCTATCTGAATCTCAGCAGCGTGGTAAGGTAAGGTCAACATTTTATTTATGAGCTGCGATCAAATTTGATACTTGTTGTCAGCAGAACCTAATACAGATTATTCCATTGTACCAGAACACTTTGATTGTGAATTCGTCGGCATTAAAACACATTTACTGTCATTTCAAAAAAGTAGAAATGCTCCATCCCTGGCTTCTTTCCTCTTCTTGCTTTAAGAACTGTGTGTTTATGTGTAGGCAGAGTCAGTAGCTAGACTTCTCTGTGTCTTTAGCTGTAGACTGTTGTACATCCCAGTGTTGGAATCCTTTCCAGTGAAATACAGCCACACACTAGAGCGTTCTCTTTCACAAACTAAAAGCCGCTTTACGGGCAGTAAGATAATAAAAACAATGCACAACATGTTTTAATGACATGACGGATGTGGGGCTCAAGGGAGAGGGTGGAGTCAAAGATCACGGCAAGGTTGCGTGGGGAGATTGATAAACAATGATGCCGTTGATTTTAACCGCGTTCAAGCCAGCTACCAGCTAACAGTAGGCTAAAGCTACCGGCTTCCTAGTCTTCCATTGCCAGACTTATCTCTCTTAAGTCTGGCTACAACACAGATGCATTCTGGGAGGGGTGGAAAAAAAACTTCTGGGTTGTTAGCATTTCTTTAAACAATCACAATTGTCTTGGAAGTTTTGTCTTATCTAACCTATTATTTATCTCCATGCTTGTCTGTCTCTCTTCCTAAAAATGATTGTGGTCCAGGCCTGAACAGAAGATATCCAAGATGAGCTGCAGTTATTAAAAACATCGCCACACAATTACCTTCATGACAGATGACATCACCGGGACATCATCATCATCATCCTGTGTCCCACCGTATCTGGTGCTGAAGGTCACCTTGCTTTGGACAAACAGTCCATTTCTGCTGCAACACTTTGGGCAGACAGAAACTCATTACTGGGGTTCATCTCTGACGTTAACCTGTGCCATCATCTGTAATATTTAACATGTAGTAAAAATTCACATTTATTAGTAGTAGGTTTACTGCAGAACTGGCATCACATAGAGACATAGAGGTAGAAAAACTACACATGCAAGTGTATATATATTTATATATATATATATATATATATATATATATGTGTATATGTATATATATTTATATATACACACAGTGGCTTGAGAAAGTTTACACATCCAAGTTGAAAAGTCCAAAAGATATTTTTTTATTCCTCTTTTTAATCAACTTTAGCATGGGTGTGTAAACTTTCTCAAGCATGTGTGTGTGTATATATATATATATATATATATATATATATATATATACTGTGTATATATCTTTTTTTAATTGAACATTTAGATTATTATTGTTTGGTGCTTTTGGTTCCCATCTGAGTAAATGAAGTAAACTTGTGATGATTAAGCTATTAACTGAAAGTTACTCATTTAACCTAAACTAAACAGACCTTACTTTTCTACATAATTGAAATATCTAACTCTTTGTACCGTGAGACTTAACTAAGTTATTTTAATTAAACTCTACCAAACTTAGCACTTTACATAAACCATTACCTAATTCTAAATCAAGCTTAATTTATACCTAAATTTAGAACACTAATCTGAGCCTTTCAGTGGCAAAAAATGCCCTTCTACCAAACTGATGATCCACATTTTCTCCAAAGAGTTCCATTGCAGCCCGTCCTGTGGCTGCTGGTTACAGCGTTCACGCTTAATACTGGACCAGTTTCAAAGATTGTTGTTCCAATCAGTCACTTAGACACAAAAACATAGGTTAAAAAAAAGGCAGTTACACTTTAAACCAAAAAAAACTTAAAACTCAATTTAAGCTTAACTTAAAACAAGTTTAGGTTAGGGTTAGTAGTATACAACTGGCAGTTCTTAAGTCAATTTACAGACTGAAAAACATGTGCTGCATAATTGTGCTGTTTTCTAAGAGTTTGGCCTGCATTGAACAAAGAGAGAAAACCTGCACTTAACCTTTTCACAGGCATTTTGCATTCATAGACTGATATTGAGTTGTATCACTATAGGATGGGTTAGCAATATATTGATTAACTGAGAATTGCTGTATTGTGATATCATTAATATTGTGAGCCATGTATTGTGTATTGTAAGGTACCCTGTGATTGCCACCCCTACCAGACAACACACGACGAATCAGATAAAATGCCAATCATAATTCATTGGGAAACAAGATTTGGATTTTGAAAGATGGACGGCATTCTGAACGGTGATTTCCACTTTGCACACAAAGCACAGAATGGAGGTGTAGTGTGTGTGAAGCACTGTGTCCTAAACTGGGAACGATACCTAAAGGATTAGCAACGGCTCCTGGTGCAGATGCCAACTAACATTACGCTCATTACTGTAAGTACAATAAAACCTTTGTATGTCCAAAGCCAATGTATTATCAATCGGTTCAAAAAGGCATAATTATGTAGAAAAATAATATTTCAATCTGTTCTGTTAGCATGCAGTCTCTCATCCGACCCTAATCTGCAAATAACGAATTGTTACAAATAAGCGGTCTCTATGTAATAATAAGGTTATCTTGGTTTTAGTACCAGTTTCTGAATGATTCACTGTGGTAATGCCAGGTGAGCAGGAACAACAGACAGTTAGTGGTTCTTTTTAGCGGAGTTCGGAAATGATAACTGTATTTACTAAGGGAACAGTCAGTCTGATGTGTGAACACACACACGCACACACACACACACACATACACACACACAGCGTTAGCCGTGGTGCATGCAATTAGGCCTTGGATCCATAGTAGTACTGCCTGTATAGAGCTCAACACGTTGTCTATTGATTGGCCTGTGAGTAGGAAACAGACCAGAGGCCATGCTAAAGTATGTGTGTGAAAAGGCCGGAAAAAAAAACCTTTAAAGGAAAGAATTGATAACTCATCTATTAAAAACAGTTTTTTACAATCACTTTGGCACTAATTTCAGAACATTGAGGTCATTTTTTAAAACTCCAGACACAAAACTCACAATCGATCAAAATGCTAATTTTTTTCAAAACTCTAACATTTGTTTCAATTGCTTGGATCCAATACACATAAACCTAAGATCATTTGTTCATTTAACAAAAATCACCTGTTCAATATGACACAACTTAACATCAAAGTACTACCACTTCATATTTCATTACAGTGATCCAACTATCAATTGATAGAACTGCTCAAAATGCTAATTAACTGTTAGTTGTTACAATATTCCATGTTTAGATCATGGAAGTTCCAAGATACCGAGATTCACTGTCACCAATTAGCGTGGAGCATGAACCAATTAGACTACATTATTTATGGATGTAATATTTCATCATCATTCTTTACTGTACTGTACTACTATTTTTCAGACACTGTTTCTATGGTCCCATGTACCACCTTTACTGTAAGAATATTCACAGTATTGACAGTACTGCACTGCATGAATGCAAGCCCTTGGAACTGCCCGAACTGCCATTGAGACATATATTTATATAAACTTTAAATATAAAGTGCTATATATACAGGTACATATATATATATATACACACTACCGTTCAAAAGTTTGGGGTCACCCAAACAATTTTGTGTTTTCCTGAAAAGTCACACTTATTCACCACCATACGTTGTGAAATGAATAGAAAATAGAGTCAAGACATTGACAAGGTTAGAAATAATGATTGTATTTGAAATAAGATTTTTTTACATCAAACTTGCTTCGTCAAGAATCCTTCATTTGCAGCAATTACAGCATTGCAAACCTTTGGCATTCTAGCTGTTAATTGTTGAGGGTAATCTGGAGAAATTGCACCCCACGCTTCCAGAAGCAGCTCCAACAAGTGGGATTGGTTGAGGGCATCTTGCGTACCAACGGTCAAGCTGCTCCCACAACAGCTCAATGGGGTTCAGATCTGGGACTGCGCTGGCCACTCCATTACCGTAGAATACCAGCTGCCTGCTTCGCTCTAAATAGTTCTTGCACAATTGGAGGTGTGTTTAGGGTCATGTGTCCTGTTGTAGATGAAATTGGCTCCAATCAAGCACTGTCCACTGGGTATGGCATGGCATTGCAAAATGGAGTGATAGCCTTCCTTATTAGATACCCTTTTACCGTACAAATCTCCTACTTACCAGCACCAAAGCAACCCCAGACCATCATACCTCCACCATGCTTAACAGATGGCGTCAGGCATTCTTCCAGCATCTTTTCATTTGTCTGGTCTCACAAACGTTCTTCTTTGTGATCCAAACACCAAACTTGGATTCATCCGTCACCAACACTTTTTCCAGTCTTCCTCTGTCCAATGTCTGTGTTCTTTTGCCTCCTTAATCTTTTTCTTTTACTGGCCAGTCTCAGATATGGCTTTTCTTTGCCACTCTGCCTGAAGCCCAGAATCCCGCAGCCGCCTCTTCACTGTAGATGTTGACACTGGTGTTTTGCGGGTACTATTTAATGAAGATGCCAGTTGGGGACCTGTGAGGCGTCTGTTTCTCAAACAAGAGACTCTAATGTACTTATCTTCTTGCTCAGTTGTGCAACGCGGCCTCCCACTTCTTTTTCTACTCTGGTTAGAGCCTGTTTGTGCTGTCTTCTGAAGGGAGTAGTACACACCGTTGTAGGAAATCTTCAATTTCTTAGCAATGTCTCGCATGGAATAGCCTTCATTTCTAAGGACAAGAATAGACTGTCGAGTTTCAGATGAAAGTTCTCTTTTTCTGGCCCTTTTGAGCGTTTAATTGACCCCACAAATGTGATGCTCCAGAAGCTCAATCTGCTCAAAGGAAGGTCAGTTTTGTAGCTTCTGTAAAGACCTAAACTGTTTTCAGATGTGTGAACATGATTGCACAAGGGTTTTCTAATCATCAATTAGCCTTCTGAGCCAATGAGCAAACACATTGTACCATTAGAACACTGGAGTGATAGTTACTGGAAATGGGCCTCTATTGCACCAAAAACCAGACATTTGCAGCTAGAATAGTCATTTACCACATTAGCAATGTATAGAGTGTATTTCTTCAAAGTTAAGACTAGTTAAAAGTCATCTTCATTGAAAAGTACAGTGCTTTTCCTTCAAAAATAAGGACATTTCAATGTGACCCCAAACTTTTGAACGGTAGTGTATATATATATCCACAGAGTTGATGAAGATGTAGAAGTACAGTAATCACTTGTTTTGCTTTTTACAGTACAAGCAAGTAGAGGAACACTGCATTTGATGTTTTCCAGTATTATCTTTTCTTTTCTATATCCTAGCTATTATTTAGCTTTGATTCAAATAAACCTATGTTGTTGTACTGCATTGTTTTTCATCAATACATTTCAGATTTTGCTCAATGATTCCACTGTGTCTGTAGTATTCTCTCTTCTACTTCTGCAGTGCTTTTACAAGGAATTTATTTTCATCTAGTACCATAATGAAACGTGTATTACCTATTTTGTACTACAATATTTAATGATTGTATAATGTGTAATGACACAGTAAAACTATGGGCAGCATGTGTGTGGGTGATCTAAAGTAGCGTTTCAATGGTATTTCACAATAAATTACTTTTTTGAACCAATGATTGTGTAAGTACAAGATTTCTTTAAAGATATGAATGCACAAAGCAAAGTTTTGAACATTGTTACAAGCCTGTGTTACAAGTGATGACCGTTTTGAATTTTGTGTCTAGAGTTTTAAAAAATGACATCAAGGTTTGAAAATTAGTAAAGTCAACAACTGTATGTCTTGTGACATTACCAAATAAGTCCTAATGTGATACATATAATTATTCAGTTATTTTAGTGTACACTTGTTTTTGTTTTTAGACAATTAAAGTGAAAATGACCTTAAAATACATTGTAACACATATAAAATGTCCTCATGCTTAAAATCATTTCCTTCAGAAATTGTCAATGTAATGCTGTTGTTGTAAAGTTTTCAAAAGTGTAAGGAATGAATTAAACATCTGCTCTTAAAACAGCTCCAGTGTTAGCTTTACCGTACGTACACATGCCACCGACAGCTGCAAAAAGCTCTGGGTGCCCTGTCAAGGACGCTGGTCAGAAAGTACGGGGAAGTTTTGTGACGCTTTGGCCGCTCCGACGTGGTAGCGTTCTCTGTTTGATCATTTTCTATTTTGTTTTTAACTGTCTATTCATGTGTTTTATTGGTTTTTAATGCTTATGATGTTTAACTGATTTTGTGTTTTGGTTGGTTTTGTTTTATTATATTGTGGTTGTATTTATTACTTTTTTTTTTTAACAAGTTCATGATTTTGGGGGTTTATTTCTTTATTTGGTGAATTATTAGTAAATTTTATTTTTATTTTGTTTTTAATTTTTATTTTTTGGTGTGTTTATTGGTTTTTTTAAAAGTAAATATTAACGTTATCAAAGCACTTTGAAAGTGCCAGTTGCTGAAATGTGCTCTACAAATAAAGCTGCCTTGCCTTGCCTTGGGAGAAGCACAAGCAGCCGCTGCTTGGCCAATACACTGACACTAGAAGCCTTTTATAAATTACGTGTATAATTTTATCTGCTGAACCGTAGCAGAAGGCAGGCAGAGCGAGCAGCCGCCAGACTAACCGCTGCTGATCCGTGCAGGACTTCACTGTGAGCGGACTGTTTAGAGATCATGTGACCGCCGGGCAAGTAATGTTAACTGGTCCCTATGTGTAAAACACATTATATCATAAACAACAGGTAACCCAGCAACAGCGATTATGAACTTTTTTTTCCGTTTTCTCAGAACTGATGTTTTGGTTGGAACAAAGGTTTACATTGTATGTTTCTCCGGAACCAGCCAGCTTGAAGTATTCCGATTGGATGCTGGCGTTAGCCGCTGCTTGACGCTGAAACCGCGTCATAGCTCATTACCATAAAGTTGACCTAATTTAAGCTTTTTGATTGACGCTCAACACACTCAAAACGCCCAAATGCAACGCCAGATTTGCCGCTCCTTGCCGCTCCTTGCCGTTAAGAGAAGCTTCCATTGAAAATGGATGACTTCCAGTAACTTTAGAAGCTCAAGTTGGCGGCGGTGTGAAGGTACAATTAGGGATGCAAATTTAGATTTTCTTTTCTGACTGATAGCCAACCCCCATTCACTAACCGTTACAGTAACAACAAACAAGCAAAGTAGTCCCAGTTCCCCTTTCCAGGACCCTCGGATGTAGCCTACTCTCTGCGCTCCACGTCTTTATGAGGCTCTATACGCTACACGGTGTGGGTGTGTGTGTGTGTGTGTGTACTAGCTAATTCTCTATCAGAGAGAGAGGGCATGGGAACTGGGCAATGGAATTTTTGCAAATAGACCAGGTTGTCTTCGCAACAGGAGACAGAGGGCAATACTCTCTCTCACACACAGACACACACAGACACACACACACACACACACACACACACACACACACAGAGTCATCCAGTGTGGTGGTTTGCATTTTAGGTGCAGAAGCTCTAAAAAATTGTTTTGTCAATGTGTTTCCTTTTTAGGGCATTGGTTGTTTGATATGTTTGATATACTGTCAACCAGACTCTGACATTCATTTACATATTCTGTATATATATATGTATATATATATATATATATAAAGGTTGCTAATTGTGGGAAAGTTTTAATTTTAGTGTGTAAGCAATTGTAAAATACGTCAAAAAATTGCTTTATTCTTTTCTCTAAACTCCCACTGGTGAAACGCACCTTATAATGGGTTAAAGGGATAGAAAATCCCATCTGATATAATGCACTACCAGGTGAGAATACAGGAGTATAACTCAGAGAATGTTGATGTAAAAAAAACAATTATGTGTTTTTGAGTCAAACAACTTGCCACGGGTTTTGTTTTATTTTTTGTCTAAAAGTGTGTTCTGTCCATGTGAAAAGAATATTAGAAAGGTTAACATGGAGGCATGAATGGAGAGAAAACAGAAACAAAACAAAGAATCTAACCATAATAGCATCTCTCACGCCTGTGTGTGTGTGTGTGTGTGTGTGTGTGGTGGTGTGTGTGTGTGTGTGTGTGTGTGTGGTGTGGTGGGTGGTGTTAGCGCGTCTAGAGATGGGTGAAAACAATGGATCAATAGGTTTACTGTGGCCTCTAGCCAGCGCTCTAACACTCTGGTGTGTGGTGCGAGTCGTGTGTGTGTGTGTGTGTGTGTGTGTGTGTGTGTGTGTGTGTGTGTGTTTCTCTTTCCTTTGCTCTCATCAATACTTCCATTCGGTCGGCCCGAAGGCCCCAGGCCCCCCCACAGTGATCACATTTATTTTTAGAGGGCCGACAGAGTTTCACCGCAGGGTAGATTACTGCTCTATGTGTTTGCACTGCAGCACTACTGTATACAATCAATGTACAGCTGACAGATGCATTTATACTGCATCCATATATTACAAGTAAAAGTAGCCTACACTAGTATTTTAGCCTAATAATCAGAATTAATGTCCATTTTATTTCACTTAATTGCTCCGTCTGACATCATATTCATGTTAACTGTCTTCTGTTTGGAAGGCAGTGTTAATTTACCCAAACAAATCAGTAGGGACTGAAGAATGTCTGTCTGCATTTTACACTGTTACCTCAGTAATACATTGTTTCTCCAACTGACAGAAGCAGCCATCCAAGAGCACACCAGACCTTTTTGAATCACTGAACAAATGAATGAAATGTATGGTGATTCAGAGGTCTGGAAACAGACTCCTGGTGCGGGCAAGGTTGGTGTGGTTTTGCACTATAAAGAGCTGCAGTCCATGGCATCACACTAGAAGAGACAGGGAGGACTGTGGAAGAGCTAGCTGAATGATAATTAATTATTATTCAATTAGAATTAGTAAAATTGCAGAGATAGAAAGTTAAAACAGATGGAAAGATGGAGAATCAGACAGACTAGATGTACAGTGTCAACAGAGAGAAACAAGGAGGATCAAACAGACAGACAGTGACAACAAAGAACAACAGACTATAGAGAATGACAGTGTCACACAGACAGTGACACAGACTCTACAACATCCTCCCATTATTTTTCATTTGTTTTTACTGTATGTGTAAATTTGTTATAAACGTGTGCTCTTTGAAAAGTAGTTAGCAATGTTTGCCAGTCACTGAAATTAAGTATTTAAAGCGCCCACATTATGCTCATTTTCAGGTTCATAATTGTATTTTGAGGATGTACCAGATGGTTTCATTTAAAAAAAAAAATATATATATATTTTTTTTTTTTTATTGTACTGCACATTGCTGCAGATCCTGTTTTCCCCCTGTGTGTTTAGGTCTCTGTTTAGCTACAGAGTGAGACATCTCACTTCTATACTATCTTTGTTGGGAGTCCCACATACTCAGTAGCTAGGTAAGATCACCTCAGCTAGATAACTCTTTCTCCAGCTTTGG
>NC_045748.1:20412430-20417657 GCF_008692095.1 Etheostoma spectabile | reverse complement strand
GCAAGATTAGCTGGGAGACTTCTTCTAGACGAGGTCCACTTGTGGAATACCTGCAGAACAGGGACAGGAAGTAGTTCTTTTGGAGATTATGGTCAACTAGTGGGTGTTGTTGCAGTGTTTTGCCATTGAGAACAAGCTAGCATGCTACTGTTAGCCACCTTGTCTCGGCTAGCGACGTAGAAAGCCATGCAGATGTTGAACAGCTCACCTGGAGGCTGAAGGCAGAGGACAGTCAATTTCAATTTCAATTGTATTTATAGTATCAATTCATAACAAGAGTTATCTCGAGACACTTTACAGATAGAGTAGGTCTAGAAAACACTCTTTTTTAATATGAGCATTTTAAAATCTTTTACATAATAAAACAGTAAAGTAATTAGTATGAGTAGTACCACTACCGCTCATTTTATTTTACCATCTGTACACATGATGTAATTAGTGCATGCGTGTGTCCGTGGGTGGGGCTGCATGAGTGTGGTAATGTGGGCTGGTATGGCTACAGTGCCAGGGCTAGATTTTTGTCCCAGTCCGCCACTGGGGCCCTCTTCAGGAAGGTTTAACAAACTCTGAGTCTTAACCTGAACTCTGAGTTGATCTACCCTGAGATGTGAAACTCTGAGTTTTTGGTTCCAGAACAGCTGATTTGAGTTGGTTCAATCAACTCAGAGCAGGTTCACTCAGAGTTAAGCGAACCACCACTATAAAAAGGCAGCATGAATGGAGCCATGATATTACGATTAACCATGACAACCACAAACATACAGTATATTGAACTATATTTAGTTTAAAAAGCAACGCAATGGCTGCTGCAAAAGACAGTATTTGCATGGGAGAAAATTGCTGCAAGAGTAAATTCAATTACAGTGAATTAATATCATATTTAATCAGTCCTTCCAGAAAAACGTGATTATGCGATTGCATAATTCAATGCATAATAAGCCAAAGTCTGCATATTTATGCAGGGGCAGCATCTTTTTAAATACGGCACACTTTTGCCGAAATAAATTGCCAATTTCCGCTCAAAACAATGCAAAAACATAAATGAGGTTTATTGAGCATAAAGTCCAAAAACAACTGTAAAACTAAAGTAAATAAGTTAGTGTTACGTAGTGTTGAAAAATGGGACAAAAACGTAAGAAAAGTTAAAAACATTGATAAAAAGTCTCAACAAAAGTGTGGATTTTCAATTTTGACGGGACGACAACACAAGGGTTAAGAAAACGTGCTGCATAATTTTTGCCAATTTCTGCCTGCAACAATCACAAAAAAACTCTTTTCTGGAAGGACTGTTTAATCATAACTATAATATTACTGGTGAAATTGTATTGAACCTATAATCTATTTCAATTAGGTGCAATCCTGCGGGCAAAAATGTCCTAGGCCTACTAATCCCATTCTGAGGCTGCAGCACCATCATCAACAGAATTATAATTCATAATCTTTTATTTCAAAGGGTTTACATCATTCACCTCCAATCCTGTAAACAGCTTTCTAATGGCTCTTACTGGTTTGTGTCCAGTGAGTCCTATTCTTCTTGCTTCACAATAAGAAAACTGCTGTTTGCAAAAAAAACGTAATGTGGATAAGGTTATGGTTAATAACAGATGAGGTTATGTAGGCTACATAACTGATAGACAGGGAAGAAAAACGATGCCGCTCAAATAGCAAGTTACTGGAAATGAAAATACATCTATAGTCGGGGCCTCAATATCATCTCCTGACATCATCTCAACTCCCTGCGAAGTAATGACAAAAGGAAATTCCATGTTTTGAAAATGACACATTTTATAGTCTACCTAACATGGTTGACAAACCAACGCTGTTTTTTATTCATGCAGATAACTGTGGTAAAGTGCGCCTGCTACGGAGTGAATGAATGAGGAAATGAAAGAGCGCTGTGTCAGAGGGGTGGAGAAGAAAACCTGTTCCCGACCAGGTTAGGTTCACAGGCTCAGTTACCATAGTAACTGACTCAGAGGTGAAGTTACCTGTCTTTCTGAAACAGAAAACCCAGAATTTCCCTCATCTCAGGATTAACAAACTCAAAGTTTTCACTAAACCTGCTTCCTGACACGGACCCCTGGTCTCCATTGAAAGTCGTCTGCAACTTTTGTGG
Organism: Etheostoma spectabile; assembly: GCF_008692095.1. Taxonomy (NCBI): domain Eukaryota; kingdom Metazoa; phylum Chordata; class Actinopteri; order Perciformes; family Percidae; genus Etheostoma; species Etheostoma spectabile. The sequence continues at coordinate 20,415,541 of NC_045748.1, read as the reverse complement.
AAAAATGTGTTAATTTCTCCCTCATCCATGATATCCACCAACTCTCTCATGTCACCGTACCCTTAAACTGCAATCTCAGCTGTGTAATAACATCAACACAACACTCTGCCTTCTCTGTCCTCTGTCACATCAGTTGAAGCTACTGATGTCCATGGCTTGTGGGACAATTACATACAAATACTGAGTCATTTTTCAAAAAAAAAAAACCATCCTAACCAAGACACATGGAGAGAGTTTGGTTTATAGTGCAGATGAATTAGTAGGTAATCTGACAACTCTTTAAGCCTTAAAGCCTCCACTTAAATACAGAATAAAAAGTACCTGAGCTGTGAACTGAGAAGACAACTGAAGTCACTAAAATGAAGGAATTGCCACATTAGCACAGCAATTTCATGATGGATCAGCGCTACAGACACATTGGTGCTGATTCTTTCCTGCTGTTTTGTCACGTTGGCTTGAAAATATTAAATTTGTACACAAAGTGATTCACATTCTAGTTTGGACGCAAACAAACCCTTTCTCTCTCTTTCTCACGTTTTCTCTTTTACTCTCCCCCTCAATTTAACTATTGCTTTTTCTTTCTCTCTCTCTCTCTCTCACTCACTCACTCACTCACTCACTCACTCACTCACTCACTCACTCACTCACTCACTCACTCACACACACACACACACACACACACACACACACACACACACACACACACACACACACACACACACACACACACACACACACACACACACACACACACACACACACACAGTTTCACCCCGAGTGGCACAGGATATTACCTGTCAACTGGAGCTTGATTAATTAGTCCTTAATTGGTTGTCATGTCGCTGACCAATCGTGTGACAGCACCCCTGAGGGCCGGGTTAGACAGAGGACACCAGAGAGAGAGTACGAGAAAAAGAGAGAGAGAACAAATGTGTGTCCTCAAGAAGGAAAAATTATCAGATTTTTTACCCTAGTCCAGCCCTGGATGACTTGCTCCAGAAGGGTTGAAAATCACAACACGGGATCCTCCCCAGCTCCACCTTCTCGTCAAAAATTGGGAAAGGAATAATGGCGAGAGCAGTCCAAAACCAATAGGTGACTTCACATCTGCTATGTACACTATAGCAGAGTGTATCATGTAATTTTAAGTCAGTCAGTCAGTCAGTTAGCCTTAACTTAAAAAAAACATTGTATTATCACTAAAAGACAATAACCAAGCTACAAAAAATCTATCATTTGAAGCTGTTTTAAAAATTCATGCGATTACCCAAACAGCACATTTGATCCACATGTCTAATGCTGTCCTAAGAAGACTTCATTACACTGAGCTGATATCAGCAACAACGTATCTAAGATGGAAAACGGATAGTACCTCTGATCAAACTGAACACTTGAACTGCGGATGAGCTCCTCATACTAAAAAGACTGCTGATGTCAATTTAAATTCATATCATTCTGTTAGATAAACACACTACAAACAATATGAGGCCTGAGCGCTGGCAGGTAAACCACATGAAAAAACTGCTCTGTGGTATAGTCTTGAGTTCATGAGAGTGATGTCTTATTTTTGTCTTTAATCAGTCTTTTTATGCCTGTAATGAAAATGGCCCTGCAGGGAGACATAAAGTCCTTTGAACTGAATTGAATTGTTCTTCTCTGCGATCCCTTGCTACCAGGCACAGACAGGCCGTTAATAAAAAGGCTATTCGTCAGGCTGTCAGCGCTTGCTCCTCCAATCAATGGAGACTCGCAAGTCTGGAAACGCATAACCTGGAGAGGACAACATGTAGAGGACAACAAGGAAGAAACAACAAGAAGGAGACAACATCTAGAGGACTAAAAGGATGAGACAAAAGGAAGGACACAAGGCGGAGAGTATAAGGAGGACACAAGGTGGAGAGGACAAGGAGGAGACAACATGGAGAGGACAACAAGAAGGAGACAACATCTAGAGGACAAAAAGGCTGAGACAACAAGAAGGACACAAGGTGGACAGGACAAGGAGGAGACAACATGGAGAGGACAACAAGAAGGAGACAACATCTAGAGGACAAAAAGGCTGAGACAACAAGAAGGACACAAGGAGGACAAGAAGGAGACAACATGGGGAGGACAACAAGAAGGAGACAACATCTAGAGGACAAAAAGGCTGAGACAACAAGAAGGACACAAGGAGGACAAGGAGGAGACAACATCTAGAGGACAAAAAGGATGAGACAACAAGATGACACAAGGTGGAGAGGATGAGAAGGACACAAGGTGGAGAGGACAAGGAGGAGACAACATGGAGAGGACAACTAGAAGAAGCCAACATCTAGAGGACAAAAAGGAGGAGAAAACATGTAGAGGACAAGAAGAAGGAGACAAGAAGGAGAAAATATGCATATGGGCCAGTCGTGTGTGTGTGTGTGTGTGTGTGTGTGTGTGTGTGTGTGTGTGTGTGTGCGTGCGTGTGTGTGTGTGTGTCCTTCCAATATCTGGATAACTTAAGGAATAATAACGCATCATATTTTAATTGTGATTAAAATTGGAATTTGCAATATTCCCAGTAACATTTCTCTGTCGGATAAATGTAGTAGTGCAATGTTTTCCTCTGAAATAGAAGGACAAAGTAGTAATAGTCAGTAGTACACAATTGAGTTGCATTTTAAGCGCTTTGGGGTCCTTCAGCATACAGGGGTTCTGGAGAAAGCTACAAGCAGCAATACCACAGGCCAAGCAATCGTCCTGCCTACTTTGAAAAAGTAAGAGCTTCAGAGCCCTAAAAATGAGGGATGGGCCGAACAAACTGAGAGAGAGAAATCCCAGGAAGACGTTCTCTCATAATTAATAAATGAAAGATGTTGTTAGTGCATCTGATCAATAGAGTTGTTAGGGATAAAGAGCGATTGATCGACAAGGGGATGAAGGATGGAGGGAAAAGGGGATGGAGGGTGAGGAAGAGGGGGAGTTGAGCTATTCGCTCTTGTGGCTGTTTCAAATTTTCACCCTCATTCAGAACAAAGGAGTCTCCTGAGCCTCATCAGCCCTGATAGACACTTAGCACCATCCTGACCTTAATAGGAGCGAGGGGGAGTGGGGAGGGTGGGGGGGGTAAATGGGGAGAAAGAG
>NC_045748.1:20411467-20412420 GCF_008692095.1 Etheostoma spectabile | reverse complement strand
TGGGAAGAGAGGAGAGGAGAAAAGGACGCTGGAAAAGAATAACAGGGAGTGAAGGAGTTACGGAAGCAGGAGAAGAGAGGAAAGAGTGTAGAAAAGGGGGAGGAAGACAGCAAGAAAAGTAGGAGAGGCGAGAGAAGAAAAATGGAAGGGAGGGAGGAAAAGGGGAAAGGAAGAAGGATTGAGCAAAAGAGGATGATGGAAAGTTGAGGGAGACAAAACACGAGACGAAAAGAAAGAGGAAGGTGGATGTTGAAAGGTAGAGAGCTTGAAGAAGGAAGAGAAAGATTTTATAGAAAAAAGGAGGAAGAAATAAGAAATAAAAGGACGGGGGGTAAGGGGGGGTGGAAAATATGTTCCACTTCCGGGATTGCTTCGGTCTTTTTGGTTGGATTTTGGAGGACTATGGTTAACTATAGTTCCATTATCTTTATTGTGACTGTTATTACCACTGTTCATCCCCCCCCCCGTCAGACTCCGCCTACCAAGAGCCTGGATCTGGCCCAGGTTTTTCCCTAAAAGGAGTTTTTCCTCGCCACTGCTTGCTCTTGTGGGAATTACTGCAATTGTTAGGTCTTTGTAAATCATAGAGTGTGGTCTAGACCTACTCTGTCTGTAAAGTGTCTCAAGATACTTGGAAAAACTTGAACCAGAGATGTCTGACTTTGAGATGTAGCAAGATTTATTTACAACTCCAACATAGAGTAAACTATAAAGTGAAGTGATATGCGAAGGGGTTCTGAAGTATAAGCAAATAATAATGCACATTAATAAGCATGCAACTTACTATGAACATTATTTACCAAAAGTGAATGTTACAGCCACAGTATAGAACAAGGGACAATACTGAGAATTACATTCATTACTCTGTAATAATTAACATAAATGTAACACATTGCTCAGCAACACAAACTGAGAACAAGCCCGGAGATGGCAAAAGTACTCACTTCCCGTAC
>NC_045748.1:20410807-20411457 GCF_008692095.1 Etheostoma spectabile | reverse complement strand
GTACAGATACTTGTGTTAAAAAAATACTCGTAAAAGTAGAAGTACTGATTTACGCAAGTACAGGCTTGGAAATGTACTTAATGTATAAAAGTAAAAGTAGTCTTGTGAATGACAACCATTTTTTATGTAAAGCTACCTGGAACACACAAATGTTACTAAAGTGTAAGCTGAGAAACAGTTCAGTTGACATGGAAAAAGGCTCTTTTTATGCTATGGCCTACATTTTATAGGGATGTCTCCCAATAGGCCTAACACATCACATATATGATCATTGTAACAGAGACTGGTACTCCAGGTCAATAAGATTCTGACTGAGCAGCAAGATATGAATTCAGTTGTGATTCTGTGACAATTCACAGATCCAGTTCTTTTTTTTTAAATCTTCCCCTTGACATTTAAATGAATCTACATGTATGTGTGTGTGCTCAAATATGGCTTCTGCAAAGAAAATAAAAGATTAAATATGAATTACTAAACAGACATTAATAAAGAAGTTCCCCAGCACATTAGCCAGGAGTCATTCTTGATGCCTACTAACTAAAACATCTCTCTCAGATAAGGCCGAGGATGATTGGGAATGTTTTGCTGCTTGTCTGCTGAATCTCTGGCATCTTTGTTTTCTTAATTTTCAATCATGTCGCCGTCCATAC
>NC_045748.1:20402253-20409753 GCF_008692095.1 Etheostoma spectabile | reverse complement strand
TTGTTACCATCAACTGTCCAATCTTAGTTTTCTCTCGCGCAACTATTTTGCAGCTTAGCACCGCCCATGACAATTGTGATTGGTTTAAACAAATGCCAATAACCCAGAGCATGTTTTTCTCCCATCGATGTTTAAACTAGCTAGACTAGCAAAATTAGACTAATGTGACTATACCTTAACAGCAAAAGCAAAGAACAACCAACTGTCTATTTAGCTTTATAGTACAGACCAGGCTAAAGGCCGGTGTGATTTTGGGCTGTCCCAGATGAGTTGACAGTCTTACGAGAAACCTAGTGAAAGTTGTTGTTCGTCATTCAAAATGGTGGTCCCAGGTCAAACTGAGAAAAGGTCAATCGTCCAAACTGATTAAAAGCTCCGGCAACCAAAGGGTGCGTGACAATTGATCCAACAATAAGGGTGCTACTACAATTGAAGTTTAAAATCAATGAAATTATGACATGTAATGGTACGTAATACTATGGCATGCCAGCATAATGTTACTGACGAAAACATATTTACCTCAGACTTATTTGCAAAACAAAAAAAATATTTCCTGTCCACACTCTCCTTCTCTTTTGAGTTTTTTCTGGATAGAAGTGCCAGCACTACAACAGAAGCCCTTCTTTGGCTTAGTTACATTTTCAAAACCGGACAGCAAATAATGTGTCCGCAACTATTTTTACCATGTGGCAAGAAGGGAGTGGTGGGCTCTGAAAGACCCCTAAAATTAAAGAAAGTACAGACAACGCCACCATGGCAATTTCACCCAGAGAATTAGTCTAGACTTAATGGCAATGCCAAAAAAAGAGAAAAACACACTGGTTTGACTATACATGAAGCAAGATGTGGTTCTTTTAAAGACAATTATTTTATTAACACTACAACCTTTTATACAAGCTATAAAACACATCATACACACCAGGACTTTGAGGGGAGATGGGATAATATCTTATCAGTGCTGAGGCTTATCACAGAGGGAGAGGAGTCAACAATGTGATGTAGGGTCGTAGGGAAGGGTCACCCAAATCACACGCCAACACACTAGCACACACAAACACACAGTGGTGATAAATGAAGAAAACCGTGGGTGACGGACAAAGCACACAGGAAGGAGACACCATCACCCGGGGCACCAACACCACCACCTTGGGCCCTCAGAAACTGAAAGGACAGAGAAGGGAAACACTCAGTTAGTGGGGGAAATCAAATGAAAACAATACAATCAATACAAATTAAACTATAAAAATAGAAATGTATAGGCAGCAGTCAGCAACTATTGCTGCCTGCTAATCCCAGAATGCAAAAATTAATAAAACCCATGAACCCACATCTACACACATACAGTGTAAAAACACCATATGGAGAAAATAATCACAAGGTATGGTTAAACAAACAAATAATGGCAAAACAACAGTAGGTAAGATGCATTATGGCATAAATACCAGCCAGATAGATAGACAGATAGATAGATAGATAGATAGATAGATAGATAGATAGATAGATAGATAGATAGATAGATAGATAGATAGATAGATAGATAGATAGATATTTAGTGACCCCCAAAAAATGGGAAATTATGCTGTCACAGCAGCAAAATCAGTCACACAGCACAGAATATAAATATAAATGAAATACTAGGATATAAAAAAAATATAAATTGGCAATTGCCTAAATAGTATGCTAAATAAACCAATTGTGCAGGTTGCACTTAGTGCAGTATTGTGATGTCTTCAGACGCCTTTATCAGCTCATATAAAGAGGAAGATAAAGGAAGATAAAGGGATGCAGGTGCAGCTACAGTAGAAACCTAACATTGCAACATTAAACCTAACATTAACATTAAATTAGCGGCTGCTAAATTACCTGCAGAGTACAGCTGATGGTGTAGCGGAAATAAGGCAACCTGAAAAGGAAACGCGTCTTTGGCATCGAAGAGCAAGAGGTTGTCAAGAGGACAACCCCATTGCCCTTATAGCATAAAGTTGGCTTATGATTGGCCTAATGTTACATGTCTATATGCGCATTGTTTTCACGGATGGGATTGCCCTGCTTCCCTGCATTGCACACTAGTGAGCTTGTTTCTCTTCACTGAACACTGACAAGCAAAGAAAACCATCTACACCCTCCTGCAACCACGATGGCTGCAGCTGATTGGACAAACGCGTCACGTGGGGCTGGCTGCTCCCGAATTTCAAAATCGACCATAACGGCGGCTCGTTCTCGTATTTTACGAAAATAATTCAGCGAAACGTGTTTCTGAAAATATTTCAAGTGAGAAATGGACTATGCAGTTGCTGAATCTGTCTTCAATTCAGATCGACAATGATCAGTTTTGATAATTTTTTGGCGGCGAGCCGAGCCGGTCGCTTCTTATTTGCATTAAGTTGGCTGGATTCAACTTTATTCAAATGAGGAGCGGGCGACTCAACACCCCACTTCTCCAAAGTCCCCGCAACGCTACCAGAATACATTGCACAGCTGCTCCCGAAGAAATGAATGGGAAGCGGGAAAATGATGCTGACAATGGATACGTACGATAAGGAGAGCAGAGTGTGTTTTACTCAGGAGATAGCAATCAATCATCATGCTTCAGCAGCCAAGTTAGGCAAAATTTGGATTTACATACATTTATGGTCCCCAGAGGAGGAATCCTAATGACTTTGACAATCCTGACTGGTCCTTGGTGAAATGTCTTTATAACGACTGGGTGGATATCGCATGACATTTGATAGAGACATTTATAAAGATTGTTTTTGGGGGGATTTGATGACTAAGTTGGTGAACATGGTAAACATTATTGCTGATACACATCAGTGTTTTATCATTGCCATTATTAGCAAGTTGCAATCTAGCTCAACGCACTGATGTGTCTAAGGACAGCCAGAGCCACAACCACGGCTGTAGACTTAAGTCCTTTGGACACCGTGTTTGTATTATTTGTCTGAAATTGTCACACGTTAAAAAATAAATACAACTTTACATTGTGTCGGTCACTTCAAATTGACGTTTTCAGAACAGGTTAAATTTCTGCTTTTTTTTTGCATCTGTCAAAAGCCTTTAGAGTTGTTTGACCACTCAGCGCAACCGTACATGCAAACATAACGTCGTCATCCAAAATGGCATCTCATATGTTGACGTCTCCACGACTCACGTCTTCCACAAAAAAGCACTTTACGACAAAGTAAATAATAGAGAGACAGAGAATGTAAAGATAGATTGTGGCATGTGATTGCAGAAAAACTTGGAATGAGGGATGGTACTGAACGCAAGTCAAAGAATTTAGAAAGATTAGACAGTATTGATTGTCCTCTTGGCATCTAAATGACAAAATGTTTCTTGCAAATGTCATTTATTCATTAGCCCAGTTTTGGACTAGCGCTATCCATTGCACCCGCGTAATTAATTCAAGAAGTGAGAGGACCACAAAATCATCCTCACTGCTTGACGATTCCATTTTATCTCATAATGTGATTTTTTGCAACATGTATAATATAATGCATCAGTGTGCAAGGTTTCTGTACGTTACAATTTTTTTCAGATGGCGAATTTAAATAAAACACACAAAAAAACGCACAGACTTGGTGTGCAAAGGTCTTTAGGGCAAGTTTCTGTAAGAAAAGATCTAGTCTGTTATGAAGTGTTGCTCGACCACTGAAAGTAAAGACGTTTATAGCTGTAGAATTTGGGAACGTGGGAAAAGCCAGTCATCGTAGACCATAGAGAAGTGTAGGGTTTACTTCAATTTTTAAAATTATAAAGACAAAGAACACTAAACCAACAAAAGTCCAACCCAAGTTTTTCTTGTTACAGTGTTGTTATTGTTAGGCAGAACAGTGTGTGGAATACAGCTGAAACACATGGCTCACTTACAGTCAAGTCTTGATATCGCCACATCTCTTTTTTTATCCTTACACAGTCATATCCTATAGGTCAAAATAAACCTCCTTTCTTATTTAACAAGGGGCGCTTCTAGTAACATTCATAAAGAGGGCCTAATGGGGGTGAGGGTATGAATGGAGTCCTACTGACGTAACAAGATTCTATGAATGGACACTTCGACATGGGACTGCAGGGCCAGGGACCTTCTGATTGGCAGACGACAGTACATCCGTAAGTTCTAACCTGCTTCCTTTCTCCCCTCCGCACCCCCGGCCAGTCACTGTTTGAAGTGAGTGTGAATGTCTGATTGTCGGTTTCGGAAAGTCAAAGAAACTGTCGGACGTAGAGAGGGGGGTTCCAAAGCTGATCTTGGGCCCTCAAGTTTTGTTGTTTCAATTTACAATGTAGCACTGAAATTGCAAAGTTTTTATTAGATCTAGCTCAGTGTGACATGAACTTCTAAGATTGTTGTTTACAGATAGACTCTGACCGATTATATATGTGTTAAGTCAATACCACGGTTTCTCAAACGCCATGTCAACAACACTACGGCACAACACAAGCTTTTAAACCTTCACATGTTCACGCCAGATTATTAACAAGTAACTTGTGTGGTGGCGTGGCGGAGAGAGGAGACGAGGAGGCAGGAATAAGCCGGTACACAGGGGGGTTTAATTCAAACAGTTCAAAAGAAAAACTGCAAAGGCAAAGTCCAAACATAAATCCAAACCGGCACGGGGAGAAGCAGGAGTCCAAACGAAAGTCCAAACGGGCACAGGGAGAGGCAGGAGTCCAAACAGGGTGGGAAACTCACAGTGGATAGCCGGGGAACAGGCAGAATAACGCAGACTGGCAACACTGACAAGACGGAAGGATCAGACGAGGCACAAGGGAAACACAGACCTCAAATACACCAGAGTAATTGGGTAACAAGAGGCAGGTGACGAGAGGGCAGGGGAGCAGGTGGAGCACATCAGGTAATTACAGCAGTGGGAAGACATGGGAAGTGAACCTAGATGCAAGATGAGACAAAAAACAGACTTCAAAGTAAAACAGGAAACAGAACATACAGACGCTAATGGGGGCCACAGGACAGGACCAACAACACCAGACCGGGGGGAAAACCGAGATACAGACACAAGGCCCAAAAGGAAAAAATAATCCCCAACAAAACCCCAAACTACAACAACTTGGATCTCAACACCGGATAACCAGCTTACCTGCCTGCACCCTTGCTCCATCCTTTTCAGTAAAAACACTTAATAAAACACTAAATAAAAATAAAACACTTCAATTGAATCATCTGTCTGTTGTGAACTGTATACCCCCTTTGAGTCCAACTACAAAATGTAACAGTGGCTTTGTAACAAGTATACTACTCTACATGTACATGTGGAGTTGCAGCTTGAGGAACCAGTAGTTTTTCTTAAGGACAGGGCCTTTAAGGTCCTGTACCCATTAAAGGTTGAGAAGCACTGGCCATTCACCATGGCTCTGTGGGTCTAGTGGGTCAAATATTCAATGAGTAAAACATGAAGATGGCAGATATTTTCAACTTGCCAAAACTGATTTTCTACTGACTTGAATGAGCTGAACTTCAATGTGGAAGCAACCCTGTGTGTGTGTGTGTGTGTGTGTGTGTGTGTGTGTGTGTGTGTGTGTGTGGTGTGGGCGTGCGGGCGCCAAGGAGAAAGAGGAAAAGAACTGTTTGTGTGTTGTGTGGTTGTGTCCATTAACAGCTAATAGCAGCTCTGTTCCCCCATTATCACTAATGGATGAACTCTCTGGATGACACACACACACACACACACACACCACACCACACACACACATACACATTGTCTGCCGGGACCATTACTTACACTCTCTTCCCATGCTGTCAAAATTAGCCATGCAACATAAAAACTACACACTCACAACACACACACACACACACACACACACACACACACACACACACACACACACACACACAGCTCTCTAAACGTCTCAGTGGATAGGAAGTGAGGGCGTTAGGGCAAACAAGGAAGTGTTTCCCGCGGCAACCAAAGAGCTTCGTGTCTGGCCCGCTTGTCTCACTTCGCCTGTAAACTGTGTGAATGTGTGTGTGTGCGTCATGCGTGCATGTGTGTGTGATGTAATGATGAGATACAGTCAGGGGAATCCAAAGTGCCTGTTGACTGTTTTAATAGTCTTCTCACCTCCCTTCCCTCCTTTATTCTTCTATCCATCCATCCCTCTTTTTCCTTCTCTCCTCTCATCTTTCCTTTCCTTTCTCCCTTGTTCCTTCTACTTTCCTTCTAGCCTTCCTCTAACTCATCTCTCACATCTCCTTCTCCCTCCATCCCTTCTGTCCTTACGCCAACCTGCCTTTCTCACCTTTGTCTTTCTTTTATTTGCCTACATTTCTTCTTTCCACCTTCCTCTTCTTCCTCAGCTTTCCCTACTTTCCACCTCCATCCATCCTTTCCTTTGTCAGCCTCCTCTTGCCTTCCTCAGTCTGCCCTTTCTATCCTTCATCATTCCTGTCTTTCTTCCTTTATATAAGCTTCACTTCCTCCACCCATCCCTTCTTTCCTTTATCTTTCGTCTCCTTCTTCCATGCCTTCCTTATTCCAACCCACTTTCCCTATAATATCTACTTTTCCTTTCTCACCCCACATATTTCCTTCCAACATTTCTTAGGTGTTAAGTTGGCAGCAATGAGTTCTGAGCGTGGTCCCTCATGAACAGATTATGCTGAAACAGCTGAAAAAAGTAACGTTACCTAAGTGAATACAGCGTGTAGTTTCTTTTAAGCAACGTCTCCTGTAGCGGAGAGTCAAAGATAGAGGGACAGCAGGATGCACTAATGTTAGCTTCTTGTCTCTCCTGGGGTTTAATTAACAGTAAATTCATCAAATTCATTACCCACAAGGGTTTTTTTCAAGATACTGTACTAAAAAATCAGCCTTTTTTACTGTTTGTCACTCTGCATGAGGAGAAAATGGCTATACTCACTGTCGCGCTGTGCGAGTAATAACGTCCTGTCACTGTTCCAATTCCTCACCCTCAAAGAGAAGAGAGAGCGGATGACGTAGTCGTATAATAATGACTTAATGACATTTCATAAAATACTGAAGGAGCAGTTTATTGGCAGTGGACCGCCACTACTACAGTACATGTATATAGCGGAAAACACTGGGCTTGGTATAAAAATATAACATAATGTACAGTCCCTGACAAAAGTCTTGTCGCTTATCTATTTTGTAGAAACACCTGCTATTAACCTGACTTTTAATTAATCAATTGGTGTAAGAAATGAAAAGCTAAAACCCTCCCAAATGATGTTCAATGCATGAAATAAATTAGTTCACAAAAAAAGATTTATATTTAAACAAGACAGAAAGGTCAAATTTTGGCAAGACAAAAGTTTTGTCGCTTACATAAATTGAACATTAAACCAATACTAAAATATGTCAGCAAATTAAATAGGTGGTGCTGGGAGATTCAAATTGAATATTCTTATATGACTTCCATGAGCTTGAAGGACTGCATCCATGCGGTTTGGCAAGGATTCACAAAATGTATTGATGAAGTCATCAGGAATAGCTAGGAAAGCAGTCTTGCATGCCTCTCAGA
>NC_045748.1:20396883-20402228 GCF_008692095.1 Etheostoma spectabile | reverse complement strand
AGTCTTGCCGATTCCGATTTTATCTCATCAATGTGATTTTTGGCACATGTATAATATAATGCATCAGTGTGCAAGTTTTCTGTACGTTACAATTTTTTCAGATGGCGAATTTAAATAAAACCACAAAAAACGCACAGACTTGGTGTGCAAAGGTCTTTTAGGGCAAGTTTCTGTAAGAAAGATCTAGTCTTTTATGAGTGTTGCTCGCCCTGAAGTAAAGACGTTTATATAGCTGTAGAATTTGGGAACGTGGGAAAAGCCAGTCATCGTAGAACCATAGAGAAGTGAGGGTTTACTTCAATTTTTAAAATTAATAAGACAAGAAAACTAAACCACACAGTACCAACCCAGTTTTTGCTTGTTACAGTGTTGTTATTGTTAGGCAGAACAGTTGTGGAATACAGCTGAAACACATGGCTCACTTACGTCCAGTTCTTGATATCGCCACATCTCTTTTTTTATCCTTACAGTCATATCCTATAGTCCAAATAAACCTCCTTTCTTATTTAACAAGGGGCGCTTCTAGTACCATTCATAAAGAGGGCCTAATGGGGTAGGGTGATATGGAGCCTACTGACGTAACAGATTCAGTGATGGACACTTCGACATGGGACTGGCAGGGTCCGGACCTTCTGAGTGGCAGACGACAGTACATCCGTAAGTTCTAACCTGCTTCCTTCTCCCCTCCGCACCCCCGGCCAGTCACTGTTTGAATGGTGTGAATGTCTGATTGTCGGTTTCGGAAGTCAAAGAACTGTCGTGACGTAGAGAGGGGGTTCCAAAGTGATCTTGGGCCCTCAAGTTTGTTGTTTTCAATTTACCAATGATCACTGAAATTGCAAAGTTTTATTAGATCTAGCTCAGGTGTGACAGAACTTCTAAGATTGTTGTTTACAGATAGACTCTGACCGATTATATCTAGTTTAAGTCAATACCACGGTTTCTCAAACGCCATTTCACACACTACGGCACAACACAGCTTTTAAAACCTCACATGTTCACGCCAGATTATTAACAGTAACTTGTGTGTGTGGCGTGGCGGATAGAGGAACGAGGAGGCAGGAATAAGCCGGTACACAGGGGGTTTAATTCAAACAGTTCAAAAGAAAACTGCAAAGGCAAGTCCAACATACAATCCAAACCGCACGGGGAGAAGCAGGAGTCCAAACGAAAGTCCAAACGGGCACCAGGGAGGCCGGAGTCCAACAGGTGGGAAACTCACAGTGGATAGCCGGGGAACAGGCAAATAACGCAGACTGGCAACACTGACAAGACGAAGATCAGACGATGCACAAGAAACACAGACCTCAAAACACCAGAGTAATTGGGTACAAGAGGCAGGTGACGAGAGGGCAGGGGACAGGTGGAGCATTCAGTAATTACAGCAGTGGGAAGACATGGAAGTGAACCTAGATGCAAGATGAGACAAAAACAGACTTCAAAGTAAACAGGAACAGAAATAACAGACGCTAATGGGTGCCACAGTGACAGGACCAACAACACCAGACCGGGGGGAAAAAACCGAGATACAGACACAAGGCCCAAAGAAAAAATAATCCCCAACAAACCCCAAACTACAACAACTTGGATCTCAACACCGGATAACCAGCTTACCTGCCTGCACCCTTGCTCCATCCTTTTCAGTAAAAACACTTATAAAACACTAAAAAAATAAACACTTCATTGAATCATCCTGTCTGTTGTGACTGTATACCCCCTTTGATTCCAACTACAAATGTAACAGTGGCTTTGTAACAGTATACTACTCTACCATGTACATGTGGAGTTGCAGCTTGAGGAACCAGTATTTTTCTTAAGGACAGGCCTTTAAGTCCTGTACCCATTAAAGGTTGAGAAGCACTGGCATTCACCATGGCTCTGTGGGTCTTAGGGTCAATATTCAATGAGTAAAACATGAAGATGGCAGATATTTTCAACTTGCCAAAACTGATTTTCTACTGACTTGAATGAGCTGAACTTCAATGTGGAAGCAACCCTGTGTGTGTGGTGTGTGTTGGTGTGTGTGTGTGGTGTGTGTGTGGTGTGTGTTTGTGTGGTGTGTGTGTGTGTGTGTGTGGTGTGGCGGGCGGGCGCATGAAGAGAAAGAGGGAAAAGAAGCCTGTTGTGTGGTTGTGTGTTTGTCCATTACAGCTAATAGCAGCTCTGTTTCCCCATTATCACTAATGGATGAACCTCTGGATGGACACACACACACACACACACACACACACACACACACACTACACATTGTCTGCCGGGACCTTACTTACACCTCATTCCCATGCTGTCAAAATTAGCCATGCAACATAAAACTACACACTCACAACACACACCACACACACCCACCACACACACACCACACACACACACACACACACACACACACCACCAGCTCTCTAAACGTCTCATGTGGATATGATGAGGTGTTAGGGCAAACAAGGAAGTGTTTCCCGCGCAACCAAGAGCTTCGTGTCTGGCCGCCTTTGTCTCACTTCGCCTGTAAACTGTGTGAATGTGTGGTTGTGTGCGTCATGCGTGCATGTGTGTGTGATGTAATGATAGATACAGTCAGGGAATCCAAGTGCCTGTTGACTGTTTTAATAGTCTCTCCACCTCCCTTCCCTCCTTTATTCTTCTATCCATCCATCCCTCTTTTTCCTTCTCTCCTCTCATCTTTCCTTTCCTTTCTCCCTTGTTCTTCTACTTTCCTTCTAGCCTTCCTCTCCATCATCTCTCACATCGCCTTCTCCCTCCATCCCTTCTGTCCTACGCCAACCTGCCTTTCTCACCTTTGTCTTTCTTTTATTGCCTACATTTCTTCTTTCCACCTTCCTCTTCTTCCTCAGCTTTCCCTACTTTCCACCTCCATCCATCCTTTCCTTTGTCAGCCTCCTCTTGCCTTCCTCAGTCTCCCTTTCTATATCCTTCATCATTCCTGTCCTTTCTTTCCTTTATATAAGCTTCACTTCCTCCACCCATCCCTTCTTTCCTTTATCTTTCGTCTCCTTCTTCCATGCCTTCCTTATTCCAACCCACTTCCCTATAATATCTACTTTTCCTTTCTCACCCCACATATTTCCTTCCAACATTTCTTAGGTGTTAATTGGCAGCAATGATTCTGAGCGTGGTCCCTCATGAACAGATTATGCTGAACAGCTGAAAAAGTAACGTTACCTAAGTGAATACAGCGGTGTAGTTTTCTTTTAAGCAACGTCTCCTGTAGCGAGAGTCAAAGATAGAGGGACAGCTCAGGATCACTAATGTTAGCTTCTTGTTCTCCTGGGTTTAATTAACAGTAAATTCATCAAATTCATTACCCACAGGTTTTTTTTTTTTTCAAGATACTGTACTAAAAATCAGCCTTTTTTACTGTTTGTTCACTCTGCATGAGGAAAAATGGCTAACCACTCCGGTCCGCGCTGTGCGGTAATACGTCCCTGTCCTGTTCCAATTCCTCACCCTCAAAGAGAAAAGAGCGGATGACGTAGTCGTATAATAATGACTTAATGTACATTTCATAAAATACTGAAGGAGCAGTTATTGGCAGTGACCGCCACTACTACAGTACATGTATATAGCGGAAAACACTGGGCTTGGTATAAAATATAACATAATGTACAGTCCCTGACAAATCTTGTCGCTTATCTATTTGTGTAGAAACACCTCTCTTAACCTGACTTTTATTAATCAATTGGTGTAAGAATAGAAAAGCTAAACCCTCCCAAATGATGTTCATTGCACTGAAATAAATGTTTCACTAAAAAAAGATTATCATTTAAACAAGACAGAAAGGTCAAATTTTGGCAAGACAAAGTTTTGTCGCCTATACTAAATTGAACAAATTTACTACAAATACAAAATATGTCAGCAAATTAAATAGTGGTGCTGTGAGATTCAAATGAATATCTTATATGACTTCCATGACTTGAAGACTGCATCCATGCGGTTTGGGCAAGGATTCCACAAAATGTATTGATGAGTCATCAGGAATAGCTGGAAAGCAGTTTGCATGCCTCTCATAGAGTTCATCAATATTCTTTGGTTTTGGTCTTCCATGCTTCCTCTTTCATCCTACCCCACATATGCTCAATGATGTTCATGTCTGGTGACTGGCCGGCAATCCTGGAGCATCTTGATCTTCTTCGCCTTGAGAACTTGAAGTGGAAGATGGAATATGCAATGTGAGCAGCATCCTTCTGGAAATTTGGCCTCTTTTATGGTTGGGAATATAATAGTAGCTATATTTCTTGGTATTTGAGACTATTGATGTTGCCCTTCCACCCTGCAGATCGCCGCACACCCCATACTGGATGTAACCCCAGACCATGATTTTTTCCGCCACCAAACTTCACTGTTTTCTGGGTGAATCTTGGATCCATGCGGCTCCCGTAGGTCTCCTGCAATATTTGCGGCAACTGTGGTGTAATTCAACGAAGAATTCATCTGAAAAATCCACTTTCTTCCACTTCTCCAGCGCCATCCTTTTAGCAGGCTGTGGGCCTTGGCAAATGCCACACGTTTTTCAACAGTCTTTTGTTTAGTGCTGGCTTCTGGCAGGTGATTCGACCATGAGCCATTCGAGACAGAATCCGACAAACTGTTTCAGGTTGACACATGGACTTCAGGGACCAGGTCTCGTGGAGCTCTGCTGCAGTGGAAATGGGCTGGCCTTGGATTTTCAAGCCACAAACGGTCCTCTCGAGCAGTTGTCTTGCGGGTCTGCCTGACCTGGGCTTGTCAAAAACATCTCCAGTGTCTTCAAATGTTTTTTTAATACTCTGTACTTGACGCTGAGACGTATTGAAGGTGTCTGCCACATCAGCAGTGGATCTGGTCTTCATCCTCTTGATAATCAAAACTTTAGTCTCAGGGTGAATCTTAGGCCTGTTTGCAGATGTCTAGTTGCAGTTGATGTGAAGGTCTAGTGTACTGGGGTTGTTTTTATACACACCTGAGACCTAATTGATCCATTATTAGTCACAGGTGAAGCTCAAGGCAACAACACTTATGTCTTTGCAAAAATTGACTCAATGGGCTTTACCAAGCTGTGAATATTAGAATACTTTTTGACAGTTTCTTTTTGCACTGAAACATTATTACAAAAGCTGTTGGGATTAAAATGAGCCATTTCTTGTAAATAAATCTTGATTAGAAATATATTTCAGCGGCACTTCAGGTCAATTTGTACACAAGCGACAAGACTTTTGTCAGGGACTGTACAGTACTTCTAGCCTGCTGCCTGTAACAAAACTGTGTAGAAGTAAGTTTGAGAAAATTTTAACTAATGAAGCATCAGTCCTACAACGTGTAGTTAGGGCTGGCTCAGGAGAGTCCTGAACCATCCC
>NC_045748.1:20396732-20396873 GCF_008692095.1 Etheostoma spectabile | reverse complement strand
TGCTATAGGCCTAGACTGCTGGGGGACTTCCCATGAGGCACTGAGCCCCTCTCTCTACCTCCTTCTCTCCATCTGTATGCAACCTCATTCCTTCCTGCAGGTGTTTCTGGCTCTGTGGAGTCTGGATCTGTGGTTGGAGTC
>NC_045748.1:20396635-20396722 GCF_008692095.1 Etheostoma spectabile | reverse complement strand
TCCATGTTCCTGCTCAACACCCTCTGCTTCAATTCTCCATGTCTCTCTCTGTCTCGTCTCTGTCTGTCTGTCTGTCTGTCTGTCTGT
>NC_045748.1:20396346-20396625 GCF_008692095.1 Etheostoma spectabile | reverse complement strand
TCTCTCTCTCTGTCTCTTTCTCTCACCCCCAACCGGTCGAGGCAGATGCCAAACATTATATACTGCTTTATATACTGCAAGATTTGGATTAATCAGTTATGTAGCTCAGAAAAATTCTTTCAGGAACACCTCACTCTTAATCAATTCTCTATTCCTAAATCGAATCAGCTGTTGGAGGCATTCACCTCCCTGCTTAACCCATCAGAATCGTACACAAATTTCAAAGGCCAACCACAGAGTCCCAACCCTGCTTTAAATCTGTTTCTCCCTTTGCTATCA
>NC_045748.1:20384769-20396336 GCF_008692095.1 Etheostoma spectabile | reverse complement strand
CAGGCAAAGAGTGCAACCCTCCACCTCCAGTCATCTACTCCTGACTGGAGCCTCCTTCGGTCTGGTCTTCGGGGAGCTTCGTCGCCACCATCGGTGTCTAGATTCCTTTCAGGGGGTTATTATTATTATTAGTAGTAATGATGGAATCTAATCTCCAAAGACTTGAATGTAGCTTAGCGTAAATTCTTTCAGACCTAACTTTCAATTGATGCTCTCTTAATTCAAATCAGCTGTTATCCAAATAACTGTACATTTATCATGCTAACTTTTATAATAACTTTTGCATATTTGCAACTAGTCTCTCCTAATTGAAATGTCATTAAACTCCTTGTTGTAGATGGCAATAAAGATATGTTTGTTTTGATGTTTAGTGAAAGTCTCAATGAAATGACCATAACTATCAGAAAGAAGATCATGTGTAGGGCTGGGTATTGTTGTTGTTTTTTTCCGTTCTGGTACTAAAATGATACGTTTAAAATGGAACCGAAATATATATAATATATTTGTAAAGTATATAATAAAAAAATATAAAAAAAGGAACACAAAACGACAGTTGGCGACATTAAAGAACAACTTGTTTATTGCTAAGGTCATATGATCAAAATTAAATGATTGGTTACTAACGTAATAACAATAACATAACAATGACTTATTTCACCAGTAAATTGCTGGTAAACGACAAAAGCAAGCACCAGACAAAAGCAATGCACTACAAGACTGGCGAGTGGGGGGGCGGAGGACTCCCTCACAGCTCACGGTTGTCTTGCTCTGACTCATGAAAAAAAACACGAGTAAAATAAAAGACACTGCATAAACTCTGCCACTGTGTGTTTATTTACATATGGGTCTAAGAGATTGCAATATAAGCCGTATATTACTATTAGGACTATAGCATACAAATGTCAAGAATGTATGCTATAGTCCTATAAACTTCAGTTGGAGTCCAAATTACTATGGCAACACTGTTGACCACATCAGTGATCTCTTTCCATTCTGCATACAGTACTTTTTACAGCCTACAATAACAACGTTCAGGCTGCCAAATAGTACACATGTTCAAATTAAACTTAGATATCAGGGTTTCAATCTCCATCTCTGAAAATTGACGCTTCTTAGCCAGACTACATCTGGCCATGGCGTAAATTGTAGTGCGAGGCCACAAGACTATGACATGAATATATTGGGGCGTGATGTTTAAATTACAATTGTTTCCAGCCGCTGCATTTATCAATGTACGACCATGATTCGGATTGGTGTGATACAAACGTTTCATGAATCACACGTGAAGCCTGTCCTAAAAGGATTTCTACACTCATATCTGCGCTGGTTTCTACATTAGGTTGATAAATGAGGGCCCCTATGTGTTGTTTTGCCAATAGATTTGAGAGTGAGCGTTGGTCTGGGGAGTCTGCTCTGTATCTTCTCTGCACAAGAGCCCAACGGACAATTCAAATGACTCTGTACGCGATTGGATAGTCCTTCAACCAATCAGACCAATGATCCAGGTGAAGTTGAAGCGACAGCGGCATCAACGAGTTTGCTGTGCTTTAGTGGATGCCATGTTGAATGTAACAACGCTTCTCTATAGTCATCGTGTTAAACCCGCCAATAGGGCGTCCGGTAAATAAGCCAGTTTGGGATTGGTCCCCACAAAATTGTGAAGCAGGAGAATTAAACGTGCAGATTTCCAGACCGAGATGCAGAGTGGGTGGGGTTTACCCAGCCTAGCAGCTGCCTGCAGACTGTCACGCCCTTGTGTTGGAATCCTCTACAGGTTACAGTCACACTTTTGACCGCTTCACATAAGCATTTTAACCCTCCTGTTGTCCTGGGGTCAAATTTTCTCAGTTTTTTAAAAGTTTCTACATCAGAAATTTGGGATTCTTTCATCCAAAATGTCCAAATATTACATGGATGGTTCCATGTAACGCTTCTTGCAAGTTAAATGAAAGATCAGTTCACTACTTTATTGAATTTTGGGTGTTTTATATACAATGCCAAAATTGTTACCTGAGCATGTTTGCTTTTTGCTAATTTGAAATTGGAAACTGGTCTTTAGTTTAATTCTGAGTGGCATCAAAAAGTCTTTAAAAGTCTCTGATATGAGATCGGTTACAGCTTTAACCGCATGGAATGTATTTATCACACCTTTTAGTTAGTAGAAAGACTTTTTTGTCAATCCTTGTCTCATCCTTCTCTTTTTCCTGTCTCCTCTAACAAAAAGTACAGACAGACACACAAAAACACAAACACACACACACACACACACACACACACACACAAAGTTCTTTCAGTGCATTGCTCCTCTCTGTCCAATCAATGCAATATTAATGAGCCACAGCCCTGCCGGCTACACTGGGAAGTGTGTGTATGTGTGTGTGTGTGTGTGTGTATGTGTGCGCGTGCCCGCAGCCAAAGGACAGGCCTAAGGCTAAAGCTCTGTCAGTGTCAAGGTCACACATATACACAAAAACTCACACACACACACAAGCTCTTTATCACATAACCTAAAAGATATTAAAAAATTGTTGTTTATACAATGGCAGACAAACGCAGACTTTCATCGTCCAATTTATAAAAACTGACATTTGTAAATAATAAGCTCTTGAATACAGAGTATAATATCTTAAATAATCTTGGCTCTGATTTTCATATTTGTGTTCTATGTTCAGTTCCTTTTAGTTAATTCATAAACTGCAAACAAATCAACTTGTTTGGGGGAGTAGTTAAAAAAAGGACTATTATTCTGTATACCATACTTTAGTCTTTAACTACCAGCAACAGTGTATGCCTGACATCCGCCAACGTTTCCCATTGGATGGCATGTACAGTAGTGTGAAAAAGTGTTTGCCCACTTCCTCATTTCCTGTTCCTTTGCATGTTTGTCACACTTAAGTGTTTCGGAACATCAAACCAATTTAAACAATAGTCAAGGACAACACAAGTAAACACAAAATGCAATTTGTAAATGAAGTGTGTTTATAATTAAGGTGAAAAAAATACCAACCATCATGGCCCTGTGTGAAAAAGTGATTGCCCCCCTTGTTAAACATACTATAACTGTGGTTGTCCACACCTGAGTACAATTTCTCTAGCCACACCCAGCCTGATTATTGCCACACCTGTTCACAATCAAGGCATCACTTAAATAGGAGCTGCTTGACACAGTTAGGTCCACCAGAAGATCCTTAAAAGCTACACATCATGTCGAGACCCAAAGAAATTCAGGAACAATTGAGAAAGAAAGTAATTGAGATCTATCGTCTGGAAAGGGTTATAAGCCATTTCCAAGCTTTGTGATCCGCGAACCACAGTGAGAGCCATTATCCACAAATGGCGAAACATGGAACAGGGTGAACCTTCCCAGGAGTGGCCGGCCGCCCAAAATTACCCCAAGAACGCAGCAACGACCTCTCTAGAGGTCACAAAAACCCCACAACAACGTCCAAGAACTGCAGGCCTCACTTGCCTCAGTTAAGGTCAGCGTTCATGCCTCCACCATCAGGAAAAGACTGGGCAAAAATGCCTGCATGGCAAGTTCCAAGAGAAAACCACTGCTGAGCAAAAAAACATCAAAGCTCGTCTCAATTTCTCCACAACACATCTTGATGATCCCCAAGACTTTTGGGACAACATTCTGTGGACCGATGAGACAAAAGTGAACTCTTTGGAAGGTGTGTGTCCAAGTATATCTGGCGTAGAAGAACACTCATTTCAAAAAAGAACTTATACCAACAGTAAAATATGTGGTGGTAGTGTGATGGTCTGGGGCTGTTTTGCTGCTTCAGGACCTGGAAGACTTGCCGTGATAAAAGGAACTATGAATTCTGCTGTCTACCAAGAGATCCTGAAGGAGAATGTCTGACCATCTGTTTGTGTACTCAAGCTGAAACGAACTTGGGTTCTGCAGCGGACAATGATCCTAAACACCAGCAATCCACCACCGAATGCTGAAGAAAAACAAAATGACTTTGGAGTGGCCTAGCCAAAGTCCTGACCTGAATCCTATTGAGATGTTGTGGTATGACCTTAAAAAGGCCGTTAATGCTCGAAAACCCTCTAATGTAACTGAATTAGGACAATTCTGCAAAGATGAGTGGGCCAAAATTCCTGCAGGACGCTGTAAAAGCCTCAGTGCACGTTATCGCAAACGCCTGGTTGCAGTTGTTGCTGCTAAGGGTGGCCCAACCAGTTTTAGGTTTGGGGCATCCCTTTTTCACACAAGGCCATGATGGTTTGGATTTTTTTCACCTTATAATAAACACCTTCATTTACAAATTGCATTTTGTGTTTACTTGTGTTTGTCCTTGACTATTGTTTAAATTGTTTGATGTTCCGAACACTTAAGTTTGACAAACAGGCAAAGGAACAGGAAATGAGGAAGGGGGCAAACACTTTTTCACACCACTGTAAACCATGTTTTGATGCTTTGTCCTTTTTATTCTAGAGATGTGTGCAACACAACATCAGACATCCATTTAGAAGAGAAAACCAAGGTGAACAGCTAGCTTTGTATATAGCTAATTAGCTGCTAAGCTGCAGCACATTTAACAGCATGTAGTTAAACATTACTGCAAATGTCACTTGTTTTCAGTTAGATACTGGTGTGGTCCTCTGTGTATTGCTGTTCTCAAACTCCATTTCCTACAATGGACGTGAGAGGCAACATTAAGAAAACGCTTTTAAGTGACATACATGTGGCGTTTCTCAAACTCAAGAATTTATAGAATGGACTTGTGTTCTTGGGGAGAACGTTCTTGCTGGTTGGCTACCTGCAATAATCCAAAATGATTTAAAACCACAACAATATAATCACTTTGTATTTAAACAATCTCCGGACAAGAAAACCTCACAATGTTACAACTATTGCAATAATATTGAAAAGTAAAACTTTTTGAGCTTACATTTTATTGTTTATGGTTTAACTCAAACACCCCTAACTCATTCAAAAGAGTGGAACGCGATACAGACTATTCAGGCTTTAGTTTAATTCAGTTTAAGTTATGAAAAGAAGTAGGCCAATGCACTGGCAGGCCGTAGGTGTCTCTATTAGTGTTGTGGAATTATAATTTCATTATGTTGTAGTGCACTGTATAAATGTCCATAGCAATTCAAATAGGTTCTAAAGGTTGGTGTCTCCCCTTTAGTCTACACATGCCATAGCATGTCACCACTTTATGTACAACTGTTCATTTATCATACTGACTGAAACTCAACTTCTAATAAATCAGAAAACAAATACACCAAAAAAAGTATGAATTAAATACCAAATCTAATGTATTAGATTAGATTAGATTAGATTAGAATATACTTTATTTATCCCACGACGGGGAAATTCTGTCGTTACAAGTAGCAGCATAGCAGCAACAGCAAAAACAAAAAACAAAACAATAACACACAAACAAGTAAGCACGAAAGAAATACAAGGCAAGAAATACAGGCAAGAAATAGACAATGAAAATATGGTAGACTGAGTATATAGCTTATGTCATAATTTAAAAAACAAACACTATACAATTATTTTCAAATCCTTTTCAACCTATATTCAAATGAACACATAACAAAAACAATATATTTAATATTCAAACTTTGTTTTTTTGCAAATATTCACTTAATTTGAATTTGATGCCTGCAACACATTCCAAAAAAAGCTGGGACATGGGCAACAAAAGACTGGGAAAGTTAAGGATTGCTCAAAAACACCTGTGAACATTCCACAGTTGAACAAGTCCATTTGTCTTGATTGGGTATAAAAGGAGCATCCACAAAAGGCTCAGTCATTCACAAGCAAGGATGGGGCGAGGTTCGCTACTTTTGAACAACTACGTAAGTAAAAGCCCAACAGTTTAAGAACGTTTCTCAACGTACAATTGCAAGAAATGTATGGATATTATAATCAACAGTCTATAATATCATCAAAAGATCCAGAGAATCAACAAAAGTAAAACAGCATTGAATGCCAATGACCTATGATCCCTCAGGTGTCACTGCATTGAAAACCGACATTACTATGTAAAGGATATTACCACGTGGGCTCAGGAACACTTTGGAGAACCATTGTAAGTTAACACAGTTGCTAGATCTACAAGTACAAGTTAAAACTATACCATGCAAAGTGAAAGCCATGTATCAACAACACTCAGATAGATTCTCAGAGCCCGAGCTTATCTGAGATGGACTGACACAAAGTGGAAAAGTGTGCTATGGTCTGGCAAGTCCACATTTCAAATTGTGGATGTTATGTCCACTGGCCCATAGAAGAAAAAGACCATCCAGATGGTTATCATGCAAAGTTGAAAAGCCAGCCTCTGTGATGGTATAGTGGTTTGTTAAGGCCCATGGCATGGGTAACTTGCACATCTGTAAAGGCACGTTTTGCAACCATTTCTTAAAAGAAATGGTTGCAAAACGGCTCTTAATACTGGTTCCTTCACAGATCCTGTCTTCAGTGATTTACAAGGTCCTTCACCAAGAGAACAAATTGTAAGGCTCACATCGTCAAGATTTGTGAAACCCAAATTCATTGACAAAGGCTTCACAAGCAATGCAACAACCATTGATATCAATCCCACTTCTCTCAAACAGAGAAATAGTGTTTCATCAGTCCAACATAAGTTATTCTGTCTGTTTTGCTAAGGAGAACATCTGCTGGGAAGCTATTCTTGATTTAAATTGAAACGCCACACTGACAAAATCTCATTTTTGAAGGAAAGAGGGATTTGCTCTCTGTCAAAGTGGCCTTATCCAAATTTCCACCATCAATGCAGGCATTGATTTGTTGATTGGCACAAATGCACGGAAGGCAATGGAGCCATAGCAAATTGTAAACAGTGAAGGAGACGGCCCATATGCTATGAGAACATTGCTTGGATGGGTAGTAAATGGCCCGTTAGGAACAGGATCTAGCAATGTCATGCCTTCTAATATAGTCAATAGGATATCAATACATAATCTACATGAGATGCTGATTGCCCAGTGAAAAGTTATCTGAGGAAGAGAAAGAAATGTCCATTGAGGACGGAAGTTTTCTGAAAATAGCGGATGTGTCGGCCCCAATTGTTAATGGACATTACGATCTTAAGATACCCTTCAGAGAAAATAATGCTATGCTTCCAAATAACCATTGCATTGCTGAGCAACGTTTGCAGAGCCTGAAAATTTAGTAGGAACCAGTCATTCAAAGGAGAATATGTCACATTTACAACTGACATGATCAGTAAGGGATATGCAGTGAAGGTGCCAAAGGGGCAGCTGACAAGAAACGATGGGATGGTGTGATACCTACCCCACCATAAGGTTTATCGCCCACAAAAAGGGAAATTAAGAGTGTTTTTTGAAGTAGTGCATCTTTTTATGATTGTAATTTATTTAATTCAAGACAGGGACAGCGCACAATAAAATATTAATCCTGTGAATATGCAACATTTTCCACGTGTATTCCCTGGGCAGGTTGATGGAAAAAGCGGTGGAAAAACATTAAATGCAGAATTACTCAAAGGACCTGATTTAACCAATAGCCTTATAGATGTGCTCAACAGATTCCTCCAGAAGCCAATAGGACTGATGGCAGACATCACTGCCATGTTCCATCAGTTGAAGGTCCCAGACAGCGATGCTGACTTCCTGAGGTTTCTGTGGTGGCCAGAGGGGGAGGTGTCCCAACCTCCTGTGGAATACAGGATGGCTGTCCATCTGTGTGGGGCAACGTCATCCCCCAGCTGTGCGAGTTACACGCTTAGGAGAATAACAGAGGACAACAGAGAACACTTCAAGCTTGAGGTAATTGATACAATTCTGCATAACTGTTATGTAGATGATCTGCTGAAGTCAGTGTCCACTATACAGGAGGCAGTGCAACTCATTGCTAACGTCAAATCAGTCTGCCAAAGAGGAGCCTTTCATCTTTGAAAGTGGGCCACAAACAGCAGAGAAGTGCTGTCTCTCATTCCTGGGGAAGACAGAGCCAAAGAAATGATGGATCTCAATCTTGACCAAGACAAACTTTCAACTGAAAGGGCTTTAGGTCTGCAAGGGTGCATTGAGAGTGACAACTTCCACTTTAACGTTCAGCCAAAATCACCGCCACCCTGTCTACGACCCTCTTCACATTAACAGGTACATTCTTGTTACAGTAGCTCTGTAAGCTGACCCTAGGCTGGGATGAAGAAGCATCCTTCAGCATCCATGTACAAAGGTCGAAATGGACAGCTGGTTTGAATCAAATTTCAAACATTGAAGTGCAATGATGTTTCAAGAGTAATTCATTTTTATCAGCAATCCAGTTACATCACTTTGCAAATGACCAAGGCTATGGAACTGTGAACTATGTGAGGCTGGTGAACGGCAACAACAACGTCCACATCACATTTGTAATGGGAAAAGGGCGTGTAGCTCCTCTCAAAGGGGTTACAATCCCAAGATTGGAAGTTGCCGCGGCAGGACTACCCGTAAGAATGGACAAGCTGCTGAGATCATTTGTGGCCAATCGAGTTGCAGCAATACGAGATGCAACCAAGTTATCTCAGTGTAACTACATTGATTCCAAGTCCAACCCCACAGACGATGCAACAACAGGTCAAAGTGCAGACAAATTCATTGACAACAAGCGATGGCTACATGGTCTGGACATTCTATGTAAAGAGAAACAAGAACAATTACCAACTTCAAAGAAAACAGTCCACTACCCTTGGATGACCCTGTAGTTAGAAGAACACACACAGTGAGTGCAACCTGTACAAAGGAAGAAAACGCAACACAAAAGCTGATAACTGATTTTTCCGACTGGACAAAACTCCGGCTTGCAGTTGCATGGTACCTGAAACTTAAGGAAACTTTACAAACACTGGTGCAAAAAAGGAAAATGAGTGAGAGTAAAATAGTCACGAGATGCAGGATGAAAGACTTACCTGATCCCACACTGGGTGGACCGCAAATAAGTATTAAAGATCTAAAAAAACGGAAATTGTCATTGTTCAATTCACCAAAGTGTATCTCTTCCAAAACTAAATAAAAATACTCACCTCAACAAAGAGGTGAAGAAGAAAAGTGCCCTGTACAAACTCGACTCACTTGTTGATGGCCTGATAAGAGTAGGAGGCAGGTTGAACAAAGTAGCCATAGGGGAAGAAAAGAAATTTCCTCACATATATCCACACTTATTTTAAGGCATGTTCACAAGACAACAGGATACGGGGGAAGAAATCATATGTTGTCCAAAATCCGCAAAACATATTAGATAATAAATGTTAACTCAACTGCCAGAAAGATTCTGACCAAATGTGTTGCTGTGCAGAAAACACAGAGCCAGAGTTGGAGAACAAAAGATGTCCGATCTACCGCAGGAAAGACTTCAGCCTGACTCACCCCTCTTTACCAACAGCGGGGTGGACTATGTTGGTTCTTTCCAAATTAAACAAGGAAGAACACTGGCAAAGAGATATGGCGTGCTATTCACTTGCATGACCAGCAGAGCTGTTCTTATTGAAGTGGCCAGCTCCTTGGACACAATCTCATGTATCGATGCTGTGATGTTGTGGGTAGCAGGGGAAGGAGGACCAAACGCAGGTGAAGACAGGGTGATTAAGATTTATTTCACAGTTCAAAGAAAAGGCACAGGGAGCAACGGTAATAGGCCAAATCCGAGGAACACAAGAAGTCCAAAAGTCCAAAGCAAAGAGAGTCCAAAACAGGCCCTGGGAAAAAGAATACAAAAACAGGTAAAGAGCACGGGGAAGACTCGCGAGGGATATCTGGCACAGAAACGCTCACAGCAACCGGCACACTGGACACAACGAGGGGACACACAAACTAGAATGATCTGACAACGGAACACAGGGGTTAAATACAAGAGGTAACAGGGTAATGGGGAGCAGGTGAGACATCAGGTGAATCACATTAGGGCGAGGCAGGACAATCAGACAGGCACAAAGCAAAGCTAGACAAGAGTAGACAAGACAGGAAACAATACTACCACAACAAAACAGGAAGTAGAACATACAGACATTTACAGGGGAATACAGGACAGGGCCAACAACACTGGGACACAAACACAGGGAGGGCCAAAGGGGAAAAATAATCCCAAACAAAACCCCAAACCACTACACTGTGAGACGTTTCATTTGTAGGAGTAGACAAGTGAAGCACTTACAGTTAGACAATGGAACTTTGTTGCCGCAAAAAGGGAACTGCAAAAGGCCTTTACTGCAGTAACAGGACAAAATACAGAAAACACTCAGAGAAAAAGGCATAATGTGGACATTTAACCTACCAGGCGCATCCCATCATGGAGGCATATTGGAAAGGCTGATAAAATCCCCCAGACAGGTCCTTTGTTCTATTCTTAAGCAGCAAACCCTAGATGGCGAGGGGCTCCTGACAATCTTGTGTGAAGTAGAGGCAATTTTAAACAGTTGCCCTACAACAACAGTCACCAGTCCCTCAAGACTTGTATCTACTCACACAATTGATCTCCTACTCATAACCAAGCCAGCTCTTCCACCCGGTGTATTTGATAAGAATGACCAGACACCGCTGGAGGCAGGGTCAGTACTTGGCAAACCTCTTTTGGAGACGCTGGACGCGGAAATACCTGCCGCTGCTTCAACAGCGTCAAAAGTGGAACATCAAAAGAAGGAACTTTCAGTGTGGAGATGATGTATTGGTGGTGGATCCAACTTTGCCAAGAGGTTCTTGGATTCTGGGCATATTTATTGAGGTTTTACCTGACTAAAAGGGACTGGTGTGCTCTGTGAAACTCAAGACCCACAACAACATCTTAGAAAGCCCAATCACAAAATTATGCCTGATGTTGGAAGGAGATGAAGAAAAGAGCTAAAGAATCCAGATGACGTATTCAATTTTTTTCCACCTGCAAAGCTACAGTCGTTAATGTTCTCAGTACCCCATCGCTTATTGAGTTTTGTTAAAAGAAAAGGTGATGTAACACAGTGATAACATGCCCCTGTCCTGGCTTTTTTGCAACGTGTTGCAGGCATCAAATTAAAAATGACGGAATATTTGCAAAAAGTAAGGTTTATCAGGTTGAATATTAAATATGTTTTCTTTCAATTGACTATGTAGGTTGAAAAGGATTTGCAAATCATTGTATTCTGTTTGTTTTACACAAAGTTCCAACTTCATTGGAATTAGGGTTTATATTTATTTACAGTGTTTTGCTTTAAATTTGTTGTATGTGTTAAACTGAGAAATTTCACTCAATGCAAGTTGCTGATACACCTAAGCATGTTAGATCCATTTCACGTATATATTTTAAATCAACATTCACTTTAAGTTACGAGAAACCCGCACTTTGAAGTTGCCATTTTTCCACCACCATCCATCACCGCCATTTTGACATCTGGAAAAACTACATGATTGGCCTTTTTCATTACAGGTGTACTGTATCTGTAGGTTCAATCTCCATTGCTTCAAATAGAATAAAAGAAACAGAAAACAATAAAAAGATAATAGAGATTTGTCATTATTATTTCCCTCCATTGTTCCTTCTCTCTCTCTGCAGTAATCACAGGCCTCTCTCTCTCTCTCTCTCTCTCTCTCTCTCTCTCTCT
>NC_045748.1:20384100-20384759 GCF_008692095.1 Etheostoma spectabile | reverse complement strand
TCTCTCTCTCTCTCTCTCTCTCTCTCTCTCTCTCTGTGAGCGTCCAGCTTTCTGCACAGGCTCCGAGCGTATCGATCCGTCCACCCTCACCAATTTTCAGCCTTAACCAGTCAATGCTTCTGCCAGTCACATCCTGCTTGCCGCCATCTCTCTTGCTTGTCTTCCGGCTGTAATAGACCTAAGGAATCTGGTCTGGAGGCGATTTACCGCAGCCAGGTGACAACCTCGCCCTGATGTGTCTGCTGCGAGATGGGGGTTTGTTATTTGTTATTGTTTGCTGTTAGTTTTGTTGTTCACTCACTCTGATGTGAAATTACAGACTGATGTGAGTTTGTTCAGACGTGGTGGCATCGCAGAATTGTCATTTGCCATTTAGCAGAGTGAAAATAAATCTTTTCTTCCTTCGCTCCCACTCAACTTTGTTCAAAGGATTTTCTATTGTACCCAACCACTATGTATCATAAAAACTTACTTGTCTTTATTTACTTATACTACTGTATGACATGTTTCTATTCAGGAAATTTACAAGAAAATGATGGGACCAATAACATTTGCACCAACACATGTAAACCCTTTAAAGGGAAATGCCACCTGAATTATATTTCAATCAGGAGAGACGTGTTCGCAGATATGCAAATAAGATTTATTGTACAGCTCAA
>NC_045748.1:20377128-20384090 GCF_008692095.1 Etheostoma spectabile | reverse complement strand
CAAAGTCTTTGGCGATTAGACTCCATCGCTATACGAATCTTTCGTATGTCTATATAGGGGTAGAGAACCATCAGACCCCCAATGGAATCTGGACACCGGTGGTGGCAACGATGGAGCCCGAAGACCAGGTCAGCTGGAGCAGATGACTGGAGGTGGAACAGGAGATGGAGGGTTGCGCTCTTTGCCTGCAAAGACAGCTGAATGACAAAGAGAGAAACAAATATTTAAAGCAGGGTTGTGACTCTGTGATTGGCCTATGCCATTGTGTAACAACTCTGATTGGTTTAGCAGGAAGGTGAACAGCTGATTCAAGTTAGGTAGAGCATTGATTAAGAGTAAAGTTTTCCTGAGAGGATTTACGTTGAGATACATTTCAAATCAGGACAGACTAGTTGCATATATGCGATATAACGCATGATAAAATATACATTTATTAGGAAAACAGCTGAATGGATTTAGGAGTGTATTAATTAATAGTTAGGTCTTTCTGAAAGAATTTACGCTGAGCTACATATTTTTTTTAATCAAATTAATGAGAAAACTTATTACTTAAGGAGACATATTGCTTAGGTGTTACATACCTGCATTTGGGGGTTTTCCTACAACATGTTTACATGCTTTAATGTTCAATCAAACCCATTTTTCTCATACTGTCTGCCTGCATACACCTCTGTCTGAAACATTTTAGCGCAGGTTTCTTTAAGCCCAGTCTGCTCTGCCACTCTAACAGAGTTTAGCTGAACTTCTACCATGAATTTCGTTACTGTTTAGTATAGCGTTTAGCTGTAATTTGAGAAGGTTTGTGACAAGGCCACAATTTTTTTTTCCTGCTTACCGCCATGTTGCTCAGTTCTACGTTTCCCTGCTCTGTTATCTTTCCTAAACTTTAACTAAAATGCTTTTGTTTCCTAAACCTTAAGAACTCTGGTCTCCAGTGTTAAAAGCCTGCCCAGCCCCCATCCCAAGCACTCCCTAAAATGGAAAAAGAAAATGCTGCCAACAAAATCCAGGTAGCAATAATGTTTTCCTCTTAACACATTAAAAAAAACAAAAATTAGTATTATATGAACTTATTGTCTAGGAGACATGGTAGGTCCTTCCTGACCAGGATTCAAACTATGTAGCCAGGAACAAGAGATTGCATTTTACTTGTTTCTAGCAAGTTTCTTTATCTCCAATTAAATTCCAAATGTCCATATATAAATTATCATGAGACCGATGATGTAGTAATGTGTTTTAACCCCTTGATGTGCATGTTTCCTTGAACAAAGGAAAAGGAAAAACAGGTGTAATTATTAAAATAAAAAATTATGACTGAATTTAATTTAGCTGTTTCATTTGCACAGTCACTTTGAGGAACTCCTAAATCCAACTAATATGCTCTCTATGTCAGAGGCAGAGCTGTTGGATGATGAGGGGGATTATCGTTAATTTCCCTGGTGGAAGTCGCTGAGGTAGTCAAACAACTCCATGGTGGCAAAGCCCCGGGGATTGATGAGATCTGTCCAGAAATGCTGAAAGCGCTGGGTGTGGAGGGGCTGTCTTGGTTGATACACTTCAATACTGCATGGAAGTCTGGGACGGTGCAAAAGGAGTGGCAGACCTGGGTGGTGGTTCCCCTCTTCAAAAAGGGGGACCAGAGAGTGTGTGCCAATTACCGTGGTATCACACTTCTCAGTCTCCCTGGTAATGTCTACTCCAAGGTACTGGAAAGGAGGGCGCGGCCAACAGTCGAACCAGGCGTGATGATGGCATCATCCGCCTACAACCTTCAGCAGCAAAGTCTATGGGGCTAGAACACAGAGGGCCATGGAACTTGAGGAACAGGGGCATTGGGAACAGTGGACAGAAGGCACTCGGGGACAGTGGGCATCGGGGAACTGGGTTAGCCAGGTCAGAATTTGACAAGTGCGCCAACCGGAGACCAGCAAAGCCAGTGGGGCAGTCTCAGGGGTGGTCTCAGGGATTCTGTGGACTGGCAAAGTCTCTGTGGTGCAGGGGAAGGGCACAGTCTCTGCGGCGCCAGGGAAGGACTTAGTCCCTGAGGCGCTGGGGAAGGGAAAAAACTCTGGAAGAGCGGTCGTAGCCAGTTCAGGACGACTGGAGGCCAGCTGGGGTTCAAGGTGAATAGACGCAAGCCAGGGATCAGACCTGCACATTAGCCGAGGATCAGGGGAGCTGGGCGTCAGCTGGGGATCAAGGGAGCTGGATGCCAGCTCTGGTTAACGACAAACAAAGCACCAGTGACCAAGGTGTTTGCAGACTGGGAAATTGGCAGGCTGGTGGGTGAAGCTGTAGGCTCTGGATGGCTGAATGTCTGCTCTACATCCTGCCAGCGAACCTATATGAGGTGCCTAGCAAAGGCGGGGTCCACTTTATGAAGAAAGCAACAACAAAAAAATCATCCCCTCACCATCTGGGTCCGGGTGAAGGAGAGGCTCAAACTCTGATGGGTCCCTTTCTGGTCAAATCATACTGATACAGTTCAGGGAATTGTGGCTCCAAATGCAGAGATCAGGTAGGAGAGGTTTAAGCTTGAGGATTTGTTAACAAAAAACAACCAAATAAGGGATCCAAAAAGCAGTAGGCTAAAACAAGGTGGCAAAAGGAAGAAGGCAAAAAAAATTGAAAAATTCAAAGGAACAAAAAAATGCAGGGACGATTCCAAATACAGGTACACCAACTGAAAACACGCTAACAGAACACAAGACAAAAAGATGATCTGACACATGAGGTAAGGAGCAAACAACAAACAGGTGATAAAACAAGTGAAACAAATCAGGGCAGGGCAGAACAATCAGACAGGAGGGAAAACAGAAAGTAAAACTAGACAGGACAAGGGAGGAAACTAGGACATGAAACAGTAAACAGGGAACAGAAACCTACACAACAATCACTGAATCATACACAAACAGGAAACAAAAACCCACAGTACAGAAACAAAGAATAGGGAAATACAGGAAACAAATATACACAACCACAACAGAAACCCAAACTTTGTTGACCAATACGATAGGCGTAACACAGGCAGAACCATATTTCACAGGCTAAAGACAGCCAGCTGTCAATCATTTGAGGCATAATTATGAGCAGCAACTCTGACACACAGAGCGGATCCTATGCCACTAAACCAATTCATCTCACATCAACTGCTCATAAACAATCCATCAATATCCTCACTTAGATCATCTGTAACCAGAATGAGTTCACAACAACTCAGTGTTAGGAAATCATTTACTGACACACACAGAAATAAAATAGTTATCATCAAGCAGCTTTTGGATTGGAAACATAATCAATCGCTCTGCCCTCCGGTTAAGAGCGGAATCGTAACAATTCTTGTTCAAGACATCAAACACAAGGTGGCTTTGAGCTCATTCTTCAAACCAGCATCGAAATAATGTGAACACAAAGACATAAAATATGAAAATGCCCAAGCTCTTTAAACAAAATCTATCTACAAAAAGTTCCCTTACATTGATCCTTTGATTATTTAGTTCTTCGTTATTAACAATAGCTGAAAAACTAATCAAATTCAAATCGATGAACAAACAAGTAGAAAAGTGAACGTATGCCTCAGAATTATGTGAAATCACCATGTCGCCAACGCTTTGTCAGCACTTTGTTAACGCGTTGTCAACATTTTTACATTTTAACGTCCATCCATCCATCTTCATCCGCTTATCCAGTATCGGGTCGCGGGGGCAGCAGCTCCAGTAGGGGACCCCAAACTTCCCTTTCCCGAGCCATATCAACCAGCTCCGACTGGGGAATCCTGAGGCGTTCCCAGGCCAGGTTGGAGATATAATCTCTCCACCTAGTCCTGGGTCTTCTCCGAGGCCTCCTCTCAGCTGGACGTGCCTAACACACATGTTAACGTGTAAAACATTAACATTTTAACAACACGTTAACAACACATAGACGTGACATGTTTGCGTGCTGTGAACATGATGTTTTGGGGCGGCTGCTCAGTGGTAGAGTGGTCGCCTGCCAATTGGAAGGTTGGTGGTTTGATCCCTGGCCCTTGCGCAAGACACTGAACCCTGAGTCGCCCCCGATGCTGCGCCATCGGTGTGTAAATTTGTGTGAGTGTTTATCTGCTGAGCAGGTGGCACCTCGCACGGCAGCCTCGGCCACAGTGTGTGAATGATGAATTGTTCCTGTACTATGTAAAAGAGCTTTGAGTAGTCGTTGACACTAGAAAAGCCCTACATAAGAACAGTCCATTTACATGTATGTTTTAGAAACCACATATATTTGTACTGATTGGCTTTCTACAGGTCAGAGAACAAAATAGAAGTTAAGTTGTTAAGTGTTATTGAATGTACAGTGTAGGTTTTAGTTTGACCATGTATAATTGCTGCAGCTTCTCAGAACAAGTTCTTGTGTCATACTTCCAAACTGCTGGGTAAAGTGAAAGGAGAACCCTCAAGTTAGACCACGGTCTGGAAGCTGAAGCAGAACAGTTAACATGTTGATAACGAGGCTTTGAGTTGTCTTAGTATTTCAGAGTGGTAGTCAGTGTGCATTTTTCACTAATCCACTGGATGTTTGAATGGTCTGCTTTTCTTGTCCTTTTGTGATGTGTCAGACGGTTGTACTAATTTGCAGTGTTACATTTGCTTGCAAAGTAACATAGGCACTTTTGACTGTCTTTATTTTCTCTGAATCCGTTTTCACACAGCAGACAGCACAGCTTACAGTCCAAGCACATGTTAGTTTGTCATGTGAAGTAATGCACATTTGTCATCAGTTGATTTAGCTTAGGGAGGGATTGGGAGCACGTGTTGCTTTTACATACAATTTATTTGGTTTTATTTACTCATAGTAGTTTGCAAAAGTGTTCTTACAAATGCTGCTTCAGATATAAGATTAAAAAAAGAAAAAGAAGACAATGGGGCGGCTGTGGCTCAGTGGTAGAGCGGTTGCCTGCCAATCGGAAGGTTGGTGGTTTGATCCCCGCCCCTGCAGTCATTGTCGAAGTGTCCTTGGGCAAGACACTGAACCCCGAGTTGCCCCCGGTGCTGCGCATCGGAGTGTGAATGTGTATGAATGTTTATCTGATGAGCAGGTGGCACCTTGTACGGCAGCCCCGGCCACAGTGTATGAATGTGTGTGAATGGTGAATGTATCCTGTAGATGTAAAAGCGCTTTGAGCAGTTGTTAAGACTGGAAAAGCGCTATATAAATACAGCACATTTACATTTACAATAGGTTGGTCATTTAGATTTTACCAAACACTGAAACAGAATCCATCCCTACTTTGTGTGTAAGAAAAGTGCTGTATATTAATATTTGTGGCTCATGTCAGATATTGGGGATCTCTGGTCTGAAAGGCACAGCACCATGCTGTTTTTTTATATATTTTAAAAGTAGGCTACAAGTCAGCTACGGAGCTGAGAAGAATCACAGCCTCTCTGCTCTTAACCAGAGCCATTAATATAGAGAGATTGGCCAACTCAAATCATGGGCGCCATATTGATTACCATCGTCAGATGACTCTACAGTACAACTGTATTGGGGCAAATATGCTATCTTGAAAAAAATTTCTTATTTTCACCAGGCATAAACATGTTACTATCAATGATTGTCAATAGGTAAAAGGCCCTTATTTACCTTCTATATTGTAAATGGGCCTCTAAAAAATTCCCATTGTTGTGAGTGACCACATTGCCTAATACATCTCTGAGCAGTGTTTACCTTTCCAATGTTTGCTAGCATACATGTACATGCTAATTATAGTCAGTTAGCTTTGTGTGTAACAAAAACCCGCCCATCTCGTAGGAGTGAAACTTAATATTTAATTTAATAAAATTATGGTACAAAAGAAGCACCAACACCACAGGTCTTATGTTCACAACGTGGACACAGATATAGGAAACTACAAAGGTAGTTGTAATATTTACCTAGGATGCTAGGCTATCGCTGATGCGTTAACATTAGCTAGCTAGTTAGATTAGATTAGATTAGATTCAACTTTATTGTCATTACACATGTACAGGTACAAGGCAACAAAATGCAGTTTGGGTCTAACCAGAAGTGCAATAGCAGTAAGTGCAGGATATACAGTTATAGTTATATATGGTTAGCTTACATCCCCGTCCTAGCTGTGTTTCACTTTCCTTCCAATATTATAATAAAAATAACAAAGACACCTGGAATCAGTGGAGACCAAAAGCCATATGACTTTGGCAAGATCCCAAGCATTTAGGTACATGGGGTGCAAGCGAAAACACTAGCATAATGCATGGCTAAATTCAAACTTCATTCATTTCTAAAGCAGTGTTAGAACTTATACAGTGTTGACATATCATACACTGTGGATGATTCTGCTATTTTAATAGCTAGAAAAGTACGTCTTTCCATTTATATCATGTTTCTATTGTGGAAAATGTTGTTTCACTAGGTTTTTACGTGGGTTAGACCACTGGACATCAAAATAACGCCCCCCCCAGCCAATCAGTCTCCATAGGATAACATGGGAAAACTCAACCCCCCCTACCTGGTGGGCTCAAATGTATTTTCATCTTTCTAAAACTGCTTTTCCATGTCTCACCTCCATAAATAATTGTATAAACACATATTTGTGCATTTACTTAAAATCCATGGAGTTCCAGCCAGGTCGGGGACAGTTGAAACAGCTGTGTCCAACATAGACATATGCCAGTACAGCCTGTTTTGCTTCTCATGTAAACAAGCATGAAATATGAAAGTCTGTAATTGGTGGAGAACACTAACTGGTCTACTGAATAAGCATGTAGTCAAACCCTTAAATGAAAAACTCTCGTTAATAATCAAAAAAATGTAATTGCTAATGAAATTTCCTTTTGACCATCCATCAAAACTCATTTATTGGCTGTAATGCTGTGATAAAAGGAATTAACAGGGAGATATTTGGCTGATAGGAGGAGGTTAACATGCTCTATTTTCAGACCTAAGGAAGTCTGTCTATCATCATTGCA
>NC_045748.1:20376963-20377118 GCF_008692095.1 Etheostoma spectabile | reverse complement strand
CGGAGAAAACTGGAATGTTTCATCCGTACCGCATTTCAATTGTCCCGGCTCTCTCCTACTATACTAGTCCTATGTAATTTGTTATCATAAGTTGAAGAGAGAAATTGACATAACCTCATAATTCAATTCAATTCAATTTTATTTATAGTATCAAT
>NC_045748.1:20376379-20376953 GCF_008692095.1 Etheostoma spectabile | reverse complement strand
AGTTATCTCAAGACACTTTACAGATAGACCACACTCCAGGACACTCCACACTCATACAATAATGAGTAGTCACTTGCCCTCCAGTTTGCTCTTTTTACATTCAGCTCCTATACTCTGTCTTTTTAGTTTATTGGGGAACTTGTAAAATCTTTTGCCGCTTCCCTGTCTATTACTGCAGACAAACGTGTAAGAGTTGGGCATTTTTTCAGTGATTTATGTCATTTTTTAAAATAATTTATGTCATTTTTTCACTACTCCTTGCAGCATGTCAATGGGAATCAGATGAATGTTGGTATACAACATGAATTTCACGTAACACATGACCATCTCGGAACCAATCGCATAACGAGATAGCTCAAAACATTCAATTCCCTAGTTGGCCAAACTCTCTATATGTTAACTATTTGAAACCCGGCAACCCCACCTCCCCCACCCCCTCTTTCATTTTCTCTCAATTCTCTTACTTACCAGCTTTTACAACGAACTCCAAGCTTGTCGGAGATAAACGCATATTGTTGTGTTTTGATCTCCTTCTCACTAGGCACTTAACATCGACTTTCCTTTGTATTTGCTT
>NC_045748.1:20370758-20376369 GCF_008692095.1 Etheostoma spectabile | reverse complement strand
ACACCGGAGTACTTTGTCCCACGTTTAAGTATGCGCTGATACTTTCTTAGGATTAAAAGGAATTTAGCAGGGCGAAGGCTGTGATGTTGAAATGTGCTGCTGCTGTCAGGAGGCTCAGAGAAAAGATGCGGCTGAATAAGTGGACTACTTAAAACCGTTTTAAGGGATTAAGATCTGCAAGTAGACTGCAGTGAGAAGTTTTCATCTTAAATCTGAATTAAAATCAGATAGAATGTAGATGTAAAATAAAACATGTCAACTTTGCATTACTGCTTACATTTCTTACTAAGCTCAAAAACTACCTCATATGACAATTTCTCATTAGTTTAAGTTATTATAATTATAACATTTTTCGAGGAACTCTTATAATTATTAGCTGTGAAACAGATCACCAACTAAAATCCAACTAATTCCAGATATGCAATATGTTACAGCAAAGGTTCAGTAGCTAAAATCTGTATTTAACTAATTGTAATGTGAATTACCAAGGTGCACTGGTGTATTGTGGTATGTGTTTTGTATGTTGTGTTGTTTGTTTATTTCCACATTTACGATACTGAAAGCTGTGGACAAGAGCTGAAAATTAGCAATAAACTCTCTCTGCATCAGTTTCATACACTGTAATGGAAATGTGTTAAATTACATTGTACCTGTTACATGAAATAAATTTAAATGTGAGAAAAATGTCATTATTATGAGAAAGTTAGTTAAAATGTTTTACATTAATGACAAAAACTTGCATTTTTTGTGTGAATGCACTTTTGAAGAGATCATTATCATAACTCCCTGGTGGGTCTAAGACTCTGGTATGTTGTGCTTTTTTCTTTTGTTAGAAGTACTGTCTGATGGTTCGGACTTGATTTTCGGGTTAAGTGGGTTAAAACGGTTAAGGTTAGAGTTAAGTTTAGGTTAGGTGTTATGCCATTTAGGGTCCTCACAGAGATAGAAGCAACATTTGATACAAACATCTGTGTCCTACAAGGGACAGACGGTTAGTTCCCTCCACACACACACACACACACACACACACACACACACACACACCAGGGATCATAGCCGTTATATGAATGGACAGAGCTGTGTGACGTCACCCATTGGTTTGTGGAGATCAGAAATGAGTCGTCGATTTGCGTTTATGGGCGCAGCCATCTTGGTTGCGGATGTGACGATTTTTAGAGAAGAGGGCGGAGTGAGAGAGGAGCCACGACGGTGGGGCGGATATACAGTCTAGGGCGGGATCTGACTGACGTTAGCTGAGAGTTAGCAACACTGCTCTACCGTAAACCTTAGCTAACCACTTTCCTGGCAATCTGGTTGCAACTGCTGCTGAATAATTCAAGGTAAGATTTAGCTTCACTAGGTTTTACGTATATCTTTGTCCTATATAGTCTATGGTTATGTAACATATAAGAGTCACATTGCAAGAACGATCTGATTTACCAAGTAAATTTCTGTAACGTTACTTGCCGCAACTAGCTATGGTAAACATGCTAACGTGAATTTTTTTAATCGAAGGTACTTCTCGTAGTTAAACGTAGTGTCAGCGAAATGCTAACGGCGTGTCAATGCTTATCAGTGTAACGCTATAGCACATGTATAACCAAGTTTCTTATAACGTTTGGCTAACTGTAAAACCATAATGCACCAATAATGTGCTAGTTTGCCCTGTCAGTCATAGTTGGGGCATTTAACCTTGACATGCTTAAGAGCTAAGTAGCAGAAATAAGCTCCTTAATAAGTACAATTACACTAAAGAACAATAGACTGTTGTTGATTCATGTGTATTCTCCTGGATAATTAAGAAGTACAGTACATGCTAGTGTGCATAGATATTTACTATGGGGCTCAAATGGAAATGTGATTCTTTCTTTTTAGAAATAAGAGTGCTGAGAGCCACGATGGCATGTTACCCCCCAAATGCCCCAGAAATAAGCAATAGTATTAGTTAATTTCTTTTGCTTATATTGTATAACATTAAACTTTAATAGACTTTTTTACAAAAGCCAAGGTAACAAAGCATTTTAAATAGTGTGTAATTAAGAGTGCTGTCATTTATCCTTTTCTCTATAGCTTAAAATATTTGCTTGGCTGGTCTGCGTGGAAGAGACTTCCCCTTTCTTTTCCAGTCCCTACAAGGAAGAGCTGTCCCGGACGTCCTCCTTATTCACTGTGGCGGGAATGACCTGAGACATGTCAAGGGCGTCAACCTTGTTGCAGGGATGGAGGAGGACCTGCAGCACTCCACCTGCAGTATCGGGCATAGTAGCAAAGTGCTGTAAGATTTAAATGTTAAGCTGTATTTTTATATTTGATTTGTAATGTCAACCATTTCTACTGTAATTAACAGTGGGAGAGATTCAACGACCCTCTTTATATGCAGACATGTCTTGTGACAGTTAAGTTTGCCTTTACCTTAACCCACAGCAGTATTTATGTATGGAATTTACTTTGTAAAAGGTGAACTACATTATTTAATTCATATATTTTAAAAATCTTTAGTGTTGGTTAATGTTTTTTTAGTTGATGCCATTTCAATGTGAATAAAGGTCCTTCTAAAGCTACATTTGTTGTTTTTTGAAGTAACTATAAAGGAACATCCAGCATTGTAGTCATACAAGAAGACATTGGTAATTTATAGAATTTGTAATTGATTAAAAGTGTCTTTCTATTTGGCTTTAATACACAAATGTTACCATACTTGCTTTTCTGTGTATTTTGAACATTTTTAGTAGAAATTGAAAATGCACTAGGGGCTGTTAATCTGTGCAGGGCTATTGTAAAATCATAGCGTATGATCACAAATTGCAAAGGAGAATTAAACAACTTATAAATGTCAGTAATTAATGATTAAATCAAATGTATCAGGTACATTTGATTTAATCATTAGTTACTGACATTTTAAAGTATGGAAACTAAAAACCATAGGACATGCAATGTCAATATAATTCTAACAGTACATAAATACATAAAATATACAAGACCCTTTATGTGAAATTACCAAACATACTTTCACCGTGACTGTAGAGTATATTCATTATTTATATCCAGTTTATATTTATAAAAGTTTAATCCACAAAACTACTTAATGTTATACTACACCTCTCAAACTACAGCAGAAAACAAGTCAACCACCAAGAAAATGAACCTCTAACTACCAAGTGGCCAAAGATTGTCCATCCTTCCAGCAGAAGAGCTGAACCAAAAATGATTTTCTGGCATTTTACAATCAGAACAATATTGAGAACTTTGGATGTGGTCACACGCTCTGGTTTCCACATCAGATGAAATGGCACCATACGCCGCTCTACACAACAGGTCTTCCTTCTGGAGGCTCTATACACCAGGTCTCCTTCTGGAGGCTATACACCTCGTTCCTCTGGAGGCTCTGCTCATTCAGTTTCCAGGGGGATACTTTGTAGTTCCAGTTAAAAGACAAAAAGTAGTTAAGGCACGGTAGATCACACATTAATTTATAATTAGAGCTAATTTATGAGACACACTAAATATATTTAAATTAATAATACCTGCTTGTCTCTAAAAAACTGATCTTCCTCAAAGTGTGAACAGCAGACGTGACTTTCGTGGTTCCATTTGCTGGTCTCTCTCTCCCAGTTCACCAACCATTGCTTCAGCCTGGCCTCATCAAAAGGAAGTCTGTTAGGACAGAAATTCATGTTGTGCATTTAGAACTCACTCTCCAAAAGGTGTATACTATCAATTTACACTAACAAGGCACCACATCTGCTGTATGCATCTGTAATGAAATGATTGAAATGTATATTTAACAGATTAATATAAGTCATACCCCAACGAATCGTAAAATAATGTCTAATTGTTCATGTGCGCCATTTTACGCTAACAACTGACCCACTCCCCACCCGGAGACCTCCGTCTCCAAGTTAACGCGCTCCTCCCAGCTTAGTCGGTGTGATGGTGATGCGGGGTGGGTGCTGCCGCGGCGAGGGGGACAGGGTGCTGTAACCTCTGCCAGAAAGATCCGCAGCCCCGGACTGGGGGGGTGTGCAGGCCTCGCCATGGCCGTCTTTCGCCCGCCTGGGTACGTTGCCAGACTTCGGGATACTATATTGACTAAAAGCAGGTCTACGTTTGACGTACAAATCCGCCACACAAAATATGAGGGTATGTCTGAATCACACGCTGTTCCACGATGGTCTTACCACGTGCTAACAGGGTTTATGAATTTGAATATAACGAGCTACATCAGGCTTTGATTTTAAGCTAACGTTACCATTACATGCGCATCGATTAGCACTCATACCACCTATACAGATCAAAAGATCACAGGCGAGATCGGTGCTACCTTCTGTATTCGACTGTAACAATAAAATTTTAATACGTTAACAGACTGCATGCGTTTATACGGTTGCATAGCCTTATTGTTAGCCGCTAGCTTGCTTGCAAGGTGCAATCTAGAGCTAGCTAACTGATATTTATTGAGATGCTACGTTGGCTAACGAAAAACTGTATTAAAACAAATATAATTACTTACCGGAAAAACTGAACTGCCGATTCCTTGAGTGTCTTGCCGTGCAAACCGACCGCTGAACAAGATATATTATCCGACCAAAGTGTCACAGCCACAGCGATGAAACGTAGTCAACCCCCAAAATGAAGTGTCACTGCCGTGGACAAGCTTTGCTAACACTTGTATGATGACAGGCCGAGAACTGTCAACACATCATAGCCACGCCCTAAAACACCCCCGGCTTTATCGCGATTTTAAAATCAACGAGACCGTAATTTCAAAAATGAACATCATTCTGTATTGCGAATACTTAGAAACTAGCGATCGAGACCATAAACTCATTATGAAGTGTTACTGAGGTAATAAATCAAGTGAGAAGTGGCTCATTTCTCCATAGACTCTATTGAAACCAACCTCTTTTGCAACCATGCGTGTCGCCCTCTGCAGGAATTCAGATAGAATGCAGGTTAAGTACGTTCCGCCTGCATGGGTGCACCCTTTTCGAAACCGGATGCTCTGTCCACTTATATTAACGGTCTATGATTGGGATATGCAGAGAAGGAGTCAGAGTTCACAAACACAGATTGTCAGATGACACGTTTGGTGGCTGGATGGTCTAAATATTTGACTCCTAGGCTGATGAGTTTACACACACACACACACACACACACACACACACATATAAATGTATATACACGCACACACACACAAATTGATGTGGGGACTTTGAATTTCAGAAACTTTGTCACAAATATCTTAAAGTAAGTTAATTTGCTTAGATAAAACTAAGATAAAACTAGTAAGTTAATTTGCTTAGATAAAACTAAGATAAAACTAGTAAGTTAATTTGCTTAGATAAAACTAAGATAAAACTAGTAAGTTAATTTGCTAAAATAAAACTATTATTTTGGAAGGGCAAAGGGGAGGTGATGATCATGATTGCATGGTTAGGGTTTTAAAGGCCTGTGCACCCAATGATATCCTGACAGTTATAACTTCTAACATTAAAGGAGAATACCGGCCAATTTTTATGTTAATCTTAATCGCCATAAATATGCGAGCACTTTCGATTGAAAACCCCCCCGACTAGATGTGGTGCAGGCAACACTGAGTAGCTGCAGCTAC
>NC_045748.1:20370327-20370748 GCF_008692095.1 Etheostoma spectabile | reverse complement strand
TTCCACTGAGCTAAAATGGCAGTTAACGGGGCCAGTTTTAGAGTGCCTTTGTGTCTCTTAACAGACACACAATGCAATGAATTTGTTTGTACAACATGTACAGGGCCCTTACGTAACATTAAGATGCGTTTTCAAATCATACCTTGTTTTAATTCACCCACCCTGTCTTGTTCTTGCCGGTGGGTAGCTTGCTTGTCTGGTTAGCTGCTAGAGCTAGCTGTTAGTTGCTAGCTGTTAGCTGCTATTGATAAGTGTGTTCAGCCAGGTGTTACGGCCCCTGCCTTTTAAGGACATTGTTTTAGGATATGTAAATCTGTTATGTGTGATTGCCAGAAGAGGATTGGCCTACGAAGATGGCTCCGCCCACTTCATTGTTCCCTTGCCATGTTGTTGATTGGTGCGTCGGCCATGGTCCCAGCCA
>NC_045748.1:20370112-20370317 GCF_008692095.1 Etheostoma spectabile | reverse complement strand
TCCTGCAATCAACCCGGATGACTTCAAATACCGCTGTGATTCTCCAGTCGGGCGGCTGAACCTTCAGT
This sequence comes from Etheostoma spectabile, assembly GCF_008692095.1. Lineage (NCBI taxonomy): Eukaryota > Metazoa > Chordata > Actinopteri > Perciformes > Percidae > Etheostoma > Etheostoma spectabile. Next base: position 20,370,249 of record NC_045748.1, on the reverse strand, counting down.
TCAGTTTGCCATGCGGTTGGGTTAATGTCCTTAGGTTTGGTTAGAAGCAAATGTGTTTGCACCTAGATTGTGGTTTAGAAAACTTTTGCTTTAGTAATCATTGTTAGAAATCTGTTGAGTGACAATCCTTATTGTAA
>NC_045748.1:20369883-20370102 GCF_008692095.1 Etheostoma spectabile | reverse complement strand
GGTTACTAGTTAGATTTTGTTTGTGTAGTACATTTGTTGTTTAGTCTTTTTTGTTTTTATATATTACATTCTGTAAGTTACTGGGTGTTGTCCTCCTTTTGTTCTGTTGTTTATTCTCAACACCCAGTACCTCTCTTTGTATTACTTGTTTATCCATTGTGGTCATTAAATTACCTTCATTTTACTATACCCTCATTTCCCTTTTGTTTGGGTTCCTCC
>NC_045748.1:20368932-20369873 GCF_008692095.1 Etheostoma spectabile | reverse complement strand
AATAACGTTATGGTCATCTTAACAACCCCAGCTTATCGACCCAGATCGTAACACAGGCTTTTTGAAAATCATAACGCAGCAGTTCCGTGTGTATTTATCCATTTTGAGTGTGATAGATCAATCTGTTGTTGGTGAGTAGGATCGATCACACAAAATGAATGACACTTATCAATAGCAGCTAACAGCTAGCAGCTAACAACAGCAAACACCTAGCTCTAGCAGCTAACACTTATCAAAAGCAGGAGAAGGTAGCAAAACAGTGTGCAGATCGTGTGTGCGAAGGGAAGATTGGCGTTGTTCACGGAGTTGTTAACAGAGTTGTTCAAATGGGGAGAAGCTTGGACTAACGTAACTAGGAGAATATAGCAGATATACAACCCACAGAAGAGCCTTTTGAGTTTGATGGTTGTCCTTATTTATTCAAACCAAAGAATACATACAAAGAACTCGCCTCACAAGAGTTAGAAAGAACCACACAGAGAGGTGCAACAGGCAGATGAAGCAGCTGCTCCAAGCTCGAGCTACAGCTGGCAGTAACGTTAATACTGTGCAAGCCAAATGCATATTTTTCCCGATTCCATGTAGTTGCATTGTTACTGATATGGTCATAACCACTACAGTGCTCAATCACCTATTTTTGAGGAGGATATTAACTACATTTTGTCACCACGAAGGCATGGAGGACACCCACTACACCCCCGGTGCTCGGGGGATTGTTGTTGTCTGTGGGAGGCGAGGAAGGCGGGGACAAAGGCTGCCTGACCGGCTAAGGAATAGCACCTAACAGCTAGCTCTAGCAGCTAACCAGACAAGCATGCTACCCACCGGCAAGAACAAGACAGGGTAAGTGAATTGAAACAATGTCCGACTTGAAAGCGCATCTTGATGTCACGTAAGGGCCCTATTCTTGTTGTACAGACATATTAATTGCATTGTGTGTC
>NC_045748.1:20368851-20368922 GCF_008692095.1 Etheostoma spectabile | reverse complement strand
TTAAGAGACACAAAGGCACTCTAAATCTTGCCCCGTTAACTGCGGTTTTAGCTCAGTGGAAGCTTGTACAC
>NC_045748.1:20362533-20368841 GCF_008692095.1 Etheostoma spectabile | reverse complement strand
GCTACTCAGTGTTGCCTGCACCGATCTGGTCTCTTACATTCAACTGCATTTCAAAGGCCTTTCACAAAACTATTGCCCCTGACCCACTCCTTGCCATCTTTGTTTCACTGGCGTTTTATCCCAACATTATAAACTATGAAGGATAAGCCATGTCACTCTCTACTTTGTTGGTCAGGCGCATCATTTTGCAACAGTGGAAATCAGAGACCAGCCCCCCTTTTCAGCAATGGCTTAGAGAGTTAGGAAATGTACTACACATGGAAAGACTCCGCTATAAGATGTCCAACAAAGAAAGGATTTTCCACAAAATATGGCATCCTCTGCTGGTCAAATAGACAGAAGCATGTGAGACAAATGACGGCCAGGGTGACACCCCTAGCACTTGAGTGTGTGGCTTTTCTCTTACTTTTTTCCCTGAATTTATCTTGTGCACTATGTTGACTGTCATTATTTCATTTTTTCTCTCTGCTGGCCTTTTTATTCATCATTATGTTTTTTAATTTTAATTTTTTAAGGGGTGGGGGGTAGGCGTGGCATAGGCTTTGTAGGCTTCTGTTATTTTGTTGCTGACATTTACAGAAAAGCCTGAGGGAGGACTCCTGTATTGTTATCCTGTATAACCCCTGTATAAATTATTCCTTCAATAAATATATAAAACTATAAAATAAAAAAATATAGGCAAATGTGGTGCTGCGTCTAGCTTCTCGTTACAGGAGAGCATGTGTGTAGGTGGGGTCGGGGTTGCGCAGCTGAGTGTGAGAGGAGAGATGCATACACAAGCACTGCTTTAAAAAGCTATATAGATACAAACGGTATTGTGTAACTTGTTTTTTTACTGAATTGACTTGTGGGCTGGATTAAACTGTTTTGCAGGCCACAAACAGCCTGGAGGCCGGATGTTGCACCTGGCACAGCACAACGCCCGACGCAAATGTCTTTGCTAGTTTACGACTGACGCAGTCGTCCATTTCTCATCCAGCACCCATGTCGTTAAAGTAGCAAATGCACCTGTGCCCATCTTTGCACCAATGGCCGTGCTGGTCTTACAGGGAGGTGTGTTCAGGTGCATTCTGGGCATATTGATATCTTGAGGCAGCAGGAAGTGATCGTGCCATTGACCAACAAAACCCTAGTCTAAAGTTAATAACACAGCATTTCATTGTTATTTTAGTGAAAAGCGCCAAGGCTTGTACACAGCGTACGCACACTATGCTTGTTACACACAAAGGGAAGCGCAGCAGTACACAAACATGCAAAAGATCACAAATGAAAATATCCCGGTGCACATCCGCCATTACAACAGCAAGGAGCCAAGGTACAACCGTGCCTGGCTTTTAAAGGGAATGGAAGATGACACTCTGATTGGTTGATTGCATGTTATAACCAAAACACACCTATGATTAATAAAGACAATAAGTACAACCCTTTTGAACCATGTGCCCAGCCACTGTCAAACTAGCAAAAGTGGATTTGTACACACCCTTTGCGCCAATGCGCTTCCCGCCACATGCTTAGATTGTTAAAATAGGGTGCCCAATTTCATAATGAATAGTACCACATTTATATTCATACCTTACTTTTCTTTTTTTTTATGATAGTTTTTTGCTAATTGTTGCCTTTATTAGATATTGTAGAATACAGTTTAGTAGCAAACAGAGGTGAAGAGAGGGGTGTATGATATGCAACACATTTCCCTGGCTGGAATCAAGCTCATCCCATAATATTGTGGTTACCTGGTATGCACCTTTACCAACTGTCTAACAGGACAACAACATACTTGTTTTTCTTGGAAAAGTGTAATATCTGCACACCTGAGAAAAGTTAGAACATGAGTGACAAAAGTAAAGCAGAGCAGCTGATGAACTTTTCTTTGGTTTCCTCATAATAAATAATGAGGTCATTCCACAGTCTACAGGAAGATTAAAAGGGCCTTGGCTCCTCCTCAGAAGGTTTGTCCTGTTCTCGATAGTTAAAAGCCTTCACACGGACTCATGAAAGGAATTAAGAGAACCAGAGTGAGGGAACGTGGCCTAAATTTGCTGCATAAGTAATTTTTGATCAATATGTAACCTTAGAAAGTTTTTTCTTTGAGGCTCCTATACCTTTCATCATCAAGAGAGTAGTTAATCACTGTACTAGGGCAACACGTAACATGTCATGAATGGTTTATAACACTAGTTGTTAGAAGATGGGAAGTGATGAGAAGTGTGTTTATGTAATAATTCAGGCTTTTAGCACTCAGTGCAGTCATGAAACAGTCATGTGCTGGATGTCAGGTTAGCAGTAAGCAATGAATGTTATGGTAAATGTTCAGCATGAACTACAGTTTGCAAAATATCAAGGTACAGCATCTCAAGAATCAAGCAAAGATACCTTGTTTTTTTCTGAGGATGCAGCAACTTAGCCATGGAATAGTATAAAGCAGGTTGTTTCAGATGCAGCAGTCTGTTGTCAAAATGTCCCTCTATACTCTAAAAGATCTGCTGATAGTGTGATAATTATTAAAGTTATTAGTGTTTTGAACTACTGAGTATTTTAAATAACTGAACAGTATGGCAAACTGTTACCTAAGGATTTGTGTGTTGTGTGGGCCTCCTCCCTCTTTCCAGGTTGATTGGTGATTGTTGAGTGAGTACAACTGTACTGCTTACTCAGCAATCACCACAGCTGTCTTGCTAAAGCAGGGAGGAGACCCCGCGACTTTCACTTCCTCCTTGGCCTTTGACTGTTGCCAGCAGGTTGTGCTGAGCCAGTGTGTATACTTTATTGGCCTCTGGCTGACCGTGGCAAGCTCACTTTTGGTTTGTTTTGGTCTTCATCTTCTGTGGAGCAGTGTTGCAAAGTATTGTTTTCTTTTTAAATAAACTGTACAGATCATTTAACTACCAGCACCTTCCAGTCTTCCTTCAGTTAATTCAACATCAATGCTGACACAACAAGGACAACTACAGCCATGTGGTCTCTTCTGAACAAAGGAGAGGCCTGCATGGAATCCTTCAAGCCTAAAGAAGTTTGAATCAAAACACTGGCTTTTCATTGGAAAGGAACCCCAGGAAACTACAGGGGTCCCTAACCATGTGACCTAACGGATAAAAGCTCACGTAGATCACTCTGTATCTTTTTGACTGCAACTCCCGTTGCTGCAGGAGACACATTACTCTGTTAAAGTTTGTAATTTAATTATAGTAGTATAATAGTTTCATTTTGCTGGAAGAGCGAATTGTTTTGGTGTCTATCCAACACACTCTAACTCCCATTGCATAAACTACAGATGCTTGGTCAGGTGCCTTTGTTGTTGTTATTGACACTAAAAGTCTTCTTTAGCATTATATCTAAACACGCTTGGTCGAGACTATTGGCGTCACTTTTTACGCATTTAGGTTAAGGAAAATATTGTGGGTTGGCTTATAAAAGGTACATTTCCCTGGCACGTGGGACAAGAACGGGACAGCTGGGTTTAGTAAAAGAAGAATTAAACTGTTGGGTTTAGGAAAAGAAGAATGGGACAGTTGGGTTTAGGAAAAGAAGAATCAGACTGTTGGGTTTAGGAAAAGAAAAATGGGACAGTTGGGTTCAGGTAAAGAAGAATGGGACAGTTGGGTTTATGAAAAGAAGAATGGGACAGTTGGGTTTATGAAAAGTAGAATGGGACAGTTGGGTTTATGAAAAGAAGAATGGGACAGTTGGGTTAAGGTAAAGAAGAATGGGACAGTTTGGTTTAGGAAAAGAGGAATGGGACAGTTGGGTTTAGGTAAAGAAGAATGGGACAGTTGGGTTTAGGAAAAAAAGAATGGGACAGTTGGGTTTAGGTAAAGAAGAATGGGACAGTTGGGTTTATGAAAAAAAGAATGGGACAGTTGGGTTTAGGTAAAGAAGAATGGGACAGTTGGGATTAGGAAACGTGACACATGGGACACAAACCCTGTTCTCTGGGGTGAAAGGCCTGTGTTGTTTGACCCTCCCACCAGCCCAACCCCACCATGCAGAATTTAAGCCTTTACTACTTGCACCGTTGATACTGCTCTGCCCGGTGCGTTCTACACACACAAGCTTTTTGCGTTGTATCTGACGCTGACAGCCACTGCCCAAGTATTTTAAGAGTTTTAAGAGTTTGAAGTGAGAACGGGTTGGTCTATCATGACACATTTGCACATCCTGCTGAGCCACTGCACCACCAGTGTCTCTGAACACCGCTTTTTTGCTCAAGTCGACTGAACTGTTTTCCTTCTCTACCTTTGTTGAAACATTTTTCACGTTATTTCTAATGAGCGACCGTTTTGTTTCATTTCATCAGCTGAGTTGACTAAAAGTTTGATTATTTTCTCCGCTAGGAGTTACGATCTCAAGTGTTGTTTTTGATTCTTCTTCTTGTGCTTTTCTGTCCCCTTTTTTTACCACAAACTAACACACCTACAGACCCCCTAAAAAATTGATTTGCTGCATGTCCCACGTTTAATATACATTTTTTTTGGGGGGGGGGGGCGTTCTCAGTAAACGTAATACAACCTTTTTTCTGTCACATGGCATTGTTTTGTCATTGATTACATCCCACTTTGTAACACAGTTATACAACAGATAGCTTATTTATTGATATTGATTAATTTCAATATCGATCGATCCAACACCAAATATTCTTTTGTATCTTAAAATAATGTTTCCAAAGTTGTTTCAGTGGTTCATTAACTCGTTGGAATGAGACATAAGAATAATGGTGACAGTAATGGACAGTAACGCTCCAACCTGTAGGGGGAACAAAGAGGAAAAGTGCTTTGGTGCCTACTGTAAAGGTTGACCACGGTTCACAACTCTGGGCTAACCCACAGATTCACCAGTAACATTAACTGTATACAGTAGATAGACGACTAATCTAATGGTAATTTAGCTAGCTAGATCACTGTCTTTTTGACAGCAACTAACGTTTGCAGGTTTACACCAAAACAGTTTTGGGCCCCCCTCCTTACTTTTGGTCGTCTGTATAGTTAGCTAAATTTAACCGACAAAACAGGAATAAGACACCAAAAAGTCTAACGCTTCTAGTAATTTAAAGATGTGGTAGCATTGGATCTGGACGAGAAGGATAACTCGGGGACTTGGAAGGGGTGTGTCGTGATTCTACCTTCTCATTCCACAACACAGGTCAATGGAGCTGAGTGTCGCAATTTTGGTTTTATTTTCCGTATCGTTACAGCCCTAGTAATTTGTGAGGGCAACTCGGTTCACTCCCCGGGATCTCGGCGCCCCAAGTAGCCATGTTGTGCCCTTGTCTGCAACTTGTGCTAACATTTCAGAATCAACTCTCGTGGTTTCCCCTGCCATCTTGGACTCTTGTGCGACTTAACCACCTACGTAGTCAGGCTGCCACCTACCTCTCTTTCTCTTTTATCCCTCCTACTTCTACACACACACACACCCACACACACACACACACACACACACACACTGAATCTGAACCTAAAATTACTCACATTTATTTTGAATTTCTGTTTCTATTTCAGTACAAAGACTTACTAAGAGTCACTGAGGATGGAGAATCTTGTGCACAAGTGTAATTAAAAAGATATGGTTCATTAAGCGTTACAATTAATGGTAATATTGATTTAGCTGAGCCCATGTTTACACACTTGAACAGGGACAGAGGGTAGATTTATGCTTTATGTTCATATTTTCAAACAGTATTCACTTTTAACTAAAGCTTTCTTGATGAACCAACCGATGTGTGGCAACACAACACTTCACAGTGGATGTGCTGCTCATGAACCTAGATTTTTTTTTTTTAGTGTAACCCTTAACCCCACAAATCCATTAGGTAATGATGTGCTCCGAATTGGAGGTAATGATCTGTTACTACTGTTGGTAGGAAGCTAGTTAGCTAGATATGCTAACGGTCGCAGCTAACAGTATGTTAAATAGGGATGAGCCGAGTACTCGGCTGAAACGAGTGTCCGGTACGGATTAAGCACTTTTGCCGAGTACAAGTATTATACGAGTCAATATCTGTACTCGGATTGAATACAACTCCTCAGCTGGCCGTGGCTGCGTTCTGTGATAGTCACAGAGCCTCCCCCCCCACACACACTCGCTCCGCTCACTCTCAGAACACGGAGAACAGCGCTCCCTCTCTCTCTCTCTCTCTCTCTCTCCCTCTCTCTATCCCTCTCCCTCAGTCACTCAGGTCCGCGGGTCATTTCCGTTAACGTACAGGGTTTCTTCAGCTTCAGGTGTGTTTTTAACTTCGGTTTGTAGTTACTAACTTACATAATAACCAGTAGATTTCTGGTGAACGTGGGGTTTGTAGTCCTTACATAGTA
>NC_045748.1:20362135-20362513 GCF_008692095.1 Etheostoma spectabile | reverse complement strand
CGTGGGTTTCAGACATGCTGCTTGGTTTAAATGCAACTCCCGTTGCGTCTCTGCCGTCTGAGATTTTCTTTTTTTTTTAACTGTTAGCTGCCTTCATACTTTAATGAAGCCAATGCAGATCTGAGAAACAGCATCTGGCCCCGCCCCCTCTCTCTCTTTCTCTCTCTCTCTCTCTCTGTGTCTCTCTCTTACTCACACACGCCGACACACACACACACACACTCACACATACCTGGTGTGGAAATAAAAAATATATAAAAAGAACCAAAAACAAAACAAAATCACACTGATGATAAAAAAACTTAAAAGTTAAAAAAAGAAAGTTATATTAAGTATAAAAACTCTTGTTCATTACATTTTACTTCATAATTGCAACTG
>NC_045748.1:20361058-20362125 GCF_008692095.1 Etheostoma spectabile | reverse complement strand
ATTCATTGTTGCAAAACTTGTTCTGTATATAGTTTGTTTGTTACCAGGACAACAATATTGATCTTATGCTCGATGCTGTCATGTAAATAGTTTTCTAATCAGCAATAAATATAACAATTTCTGATCAACTCATGTCAATTGCATGCTTAAAATAACATACCGGTTAAAGCCCCGCCCATTTCAAGACAACCAGACCCACTTCCGGGTTAAATTCTGTCCACTTCAGGGTTAGGCCCCGCCCAGTCCGAGTACAGATACAAATACAGATAATTCATGTGGCAAACAGATACAGATACCGATAATGCTGTACTCGTTCATCCCTAATGTTAGAGCTGTTTCAGAAGCTCTGCTCCAACTTCTGTAATTACAAGCAGGTTTTAGTCAACCAGTCCATTAAAAAGATAAAATCCCATGCAATCCTCATCACTTTTTAAGTGTATTCAGATTATCTTAATATAGCAGCTTGTCTCTGATCTCCTCACCTCATTAAAACACCAAACACACATCATTCCAACTCCAAGCCCAAAAACCCCTGCGTCTTAACAGCCGTTAGTAACCTTAAGCCGGCTCTAAGCTGCAGCGCAGCTCAACACTGAATTGATAATTGAAAAGTTTTTGACGGCGTTGTGGTTTTAAAGACAGCGGCCCCTCGTCGAGCTGCGGGCCCCAGACTCTTGCGGTTGATGTGAGAAACCCCAGTGAATCAAAGCTCCGGCTAGGCAATCAAGGGTTTCTATCCCTCCGTCTCTCCACCCTTGCATCCCTCTTTCGCTCGGCCGGGTTTTAATGCCTACCTGAGGGACTGAAGCGGAGGGAAGCGAGGGGAAGCCGAGGTTCTCTGACTCCACGTCAATACTTTCTCTATCCAGCTGAGCAGAATCGCAGCCTCTCTGCTCTTAAGTAATCGAAACCTAACCCCCCCTCTTCCCCCCTCTTTCTCTCTCTGCTCTCTTCCTCACTAACTTTACCAACAAACTCCAAGCTTGTAGGAGCTAAACACACATATTGTCGTGTTTTGATCTCCTTCTCACTCGGCACTTAACATCGACTTTCCTTTGTATTTGCTT
>NC_045748.1:20354801-20361048 GCF_008692095.1 Etheostoma spectabile | reverse complement strand
CACCGGAGTACTTTGTCCCACGTTTAAGTATGCACTGATACTTTCTCAGGATTAAAGGGAACTTAGCATGTTGAAGGCTGTGATGTTGAAATGTGCTGCTGCTGTCAGGAGGCTCAGAGAAAAGATGCGGGTGGATAAGTGGACTACTTAAAACTGTTTGTAGGGATAAAGATCTGCAAGTAGACTGCATGGGGAAGTTTTAATATGAATTCAAAACACTAACTTGAGGAATGACAATTGAGGACGAGAAGAGAAGTAAGATTAAAGGACTATACCGGTGTTTTTGCCAATTACAACAAGCTACCACAAACCATGTAAATATCTCTGCAGTGCTGACCATTTTCCATGTCATTCTTCTGTTTTTAGATTGATTTCATCCCTTCCAGGCAGAAATTCTTTTCAGTTCATTTCTATGGAAATCAAAGCAACAGGCTTCAATTGAGTCTTCCCAAGTAAACCGACAGCATCAGTAGTTTCTGCTTACATTCACGTGACAGTCCCTCTAGCTGCAGTAATTATGACAGAATGGGCCCAAAAACAACCAGGCTTTAAAGTAAAAATCTCAAGGATTTGATTTAAATAAATGTCTGATAAAGAGATAATTTAATCCAGCTCTGTGTCATCTTTGTGTGGGCAGTGAGTTTGGCTTCCCTCCATGGCGTTAGTCCATGGAGCTCCCCACAGAGCAGAGCAGCGGAAGTCTACCAATATCCGTCAAATGACAGGAAATGCATCAGCCAGCTCCGCGCCGCGGGCTTATTACTTTTCAAAATAAAATAGAGCGTGCTCACGGCGGACCATATCTCCCTGTACTACACCTTGAAAACACAGCACAGAATTCTTTCCTCTCTACTCCTCTGGATGGAAACAAACTGTTTTTTTGGTTCTATTCTACGTGAATTGGCGAGATCTCGTGGGTCCAGGGGACTTCAGCTGTCAGTCATGGCCACAGCCGTCCCGCAACAAACCCGGACCTGGTGGGTGTTGATGGACGGCTGAGCACGGAGCAGACACGCAGCGGAGCCGATCCGCAGTCGTTCCACATCCTGTGGAATTTGGGGGTAAGTCTTCCAAACCAGACAACGATATAGGTTGTTTATTCCTACACAACCCACAGGAGCGTTTTTCATCCTTAAATCAAAACCAGAGAACATTACAGCCATGGTTTTGAACATGATTGTTGCAGTTTAATTATGTTTAGGCACCAAGACTACTTAGTTAAGTTTAGAAAAAAAATATGTTTCGGGTTTTATTTGGACTTCACTTCAATTTAATAATAGTTTTAGAAAAATGTGATAATCTGTCATTCGAGGCTGTGAGATAAGGCTGTCCTCACATATGGAACAAGGGTGATCATGGGTGGTCATCTTTTATTTAAAAGAATTACTTTAAAGACAAACTTTTAAACAGCAGTGGTATTGTAGCTGTGTCTGTGTTGTATCAAACAGTTTGGTCGCAATGAAATGAAGTATTTCTCTGCTTTTCCCCTAAAACTCTCTCACATCCAGCTTTGAGAGCCTATTGATTATAAACAACCGCAGATCTTTTGATAATCTTTTTATCTTAAGAAAGAAAAAATAAGACTTGCAGCTGAATTGCAGGAACTTTTGGCAACATCAATAATGGATAAATACACAACAGGACTTTCTGATCTCGACAAAACTTTCACATTTAGAGCAATTTAAACTAACAGAAGCTTGATTCCAAAATGAGTTTGCTGCTTTGTGAGAAAAACCACCTCTGATGGGAAAAAGAGTCATGGGAAAGAAATAACTTTAATCTATTTTACAATAAAAATCCTTGTTTGATGAGAAAACCATAAACAAGTTTAGGAGAAACTAATTTCCAAGATGTGTGATGATGAAAAATAACTGAAAAACTGGATTAATTTGTTTAGGAAGGAAGGAAGGAAGGAACGAAGGAAGGAAAGAAGGGAGAGAAAGAAAGAAGAAAGAGAGAGAAGAGGCTGGCTTACTCGGGCAATCAATAAAATAATCTGAAACCAAAGAGACCTCCTGCTGCTTTTCAGACTTTTCTTTATTCTACAATGACCCTTCAAGGAGGTTTAAGGACAAAAAACAACCGCCCAGAAATAAAGTGACGGCCACATGTTCCCTAGGAAAAAAAATACAATAAAGAAGAAAATTGAAAGTAAATAACTGAAAACAACTGAGCTATCAAACACCCCGATAAATATGAAATAGTCTCATTTAAATAATCGGTTTCTCTCTCGACCAAACCAGGACAAACTAAAGACACTGATTCTTGTATTTATGATACAGTCACACATACACACTTCCTGACATAGTCATGTAAATATCTATTTTTTGAAACTGGCAGATTATGATTACCTATATTTAGATTTACCTAAACCTAATCTGATGTCAGATTAGTTCTGCACAAAGGTTTAGGGTTAGAACAAAAAACTAAACCAGTTTTAAATAACCTGTAGTTATCACACTGACCATAAACCTCAACATACCAATCCTAAAAATCCTTAAGTCCAGGGGTCTTCAACGTTTGTAGGCCAAGGACCCCTTAGTTAAAAGAGAGACAGAGTAGGGACCCCCTACTATATATACTGTATATAGTATAAGACTAAGTTGCATGTTAAACTGGGCCAGATAGATGAAAATAAATGCATATTAATATATTATTTATACAACATTTTTTGATGTTAAACATGCATTATATGTGGAAGGCAAAGTAAATCCTTAATTGGTTACCATAGCGGCTACTTTACCTACAGTAAGCTTATCTTCAGTGTGTAAATTATTGTTGTTTTTTTTTCACAGATTTACATTTGCTGGAGTCACGCAATTTTAAATTTAAATTTTTAAATGACTTTACCATAATTTGGCAGCCTCTCTGCACTAATTCTGAGGACCCCCTAGGGGTCATGGACCCCCTGTTGAATAGCTCAGCTTTAGTCTGAGTATTGTGTATTGATATCTTCACCATCAAAAACGAGAAACCCAAATTCATCATCATCATCATTTTGAACCTGAGAAATCCATTTTGACAGATCTGTTCCACTGCCGTGTGGATTCTGTAGTAAGTTAAACTCAATACATTATATCTTGTATCTTTTAGTGTTGATTCACTTATTTGAAAATGTGTAACTGACATTTTGGCCACGTCATAACTTCAAAAAACTACAGTTATTAAATCACCACAGAATCTCATCTAACAAAGTGCAAATTATAACATTACACAATTATATAGACTATTAACACTTTCCAGGTGTTTCTATTTCATGCATCATTAGACAAATTATCATAAGCTACTTAATTGTTGTAAAGTGTGACATGGTCTGTGTGGGTGCTGATCTAATTTTTATTGACCCGCTATGCCATGAACTATTACAAAGAACTGCTACAAACTACTATTTTTTCTATTTTTGTTATTGCCACTCTTCATTAACCCCAACCGGCCCGTCAGACACCGCCTACCAAGAGCCTGGGTCTGACCGAGGTTTCTGCCTAAAAGGAAGTTTTTCCTCGCCACTGTTGCACTGTTGCTTGCTCTGGAGGAGACTACTAGAACTGTTGGGACTTACTCTATCTGTAAAGTGTCTCGAGATAACTCTTGTTATGAATTGATACTATAAATAAAATTGAATTGAATTGAATTCCCAGACACAGATTTTTAAAGTTCAATTTTAGTTGTATCAGAATACAGCATAGAAAACCTTAACAATCTAGAAAATATTGGATAACAACACAATCTACTGTAATTTTGTTAAACAAAACAAATAAATTATTAATTTAACTTGCTTTTATTTTTTTAAACAAATTGTGTATCCAATTACAACAAACATCTTCTATGGGTAAAACATGAACTGGTCATGTGACAAGGGCTGGGAAGATTTTTTTCCCAGAACTGTAAAAAGTGCAATACATTTACAATAAACTTGCCTCAAACTTCAACAAAGAAAACATTACTGTACACAGTTTTCAGATAATAGGAAGCAGAACAGAAATAAAGTGCCATACACAATTTATATCTATTTATTTTATCATATATATACTGTACAGTATATATAAATGGAAAAGAAGTGATTGGCAGAACAGGCAGCAAAGTGACTATTCTGATCCAATGGAATCAAATTTCTCAGATTGACAGCCCTTGGGGGGCACAAGGGGGGGGCAATCATATTACAGGAGGGGCAGGTGGCACCCCTGGCCCCCCCTCTAGACCCGCCCCTGGTCTGAAGGCATCAAATGTGAAAGCAGAAATTCTTCCTGAAGTTAGTTTTCAAACTTTTGAAAGAGGTGCAGGTTGTTTCCTGGTTTTGTGTAAAGGAATGTGAAGCTGGAGGTGAGGAGAGAAGACAAGAGGAACATTGAGCTGTGCCTGCAGTTTACAGCTGTGAATCAATAGCTGATGGTGTTCATACTGAGGGCTGATTAAAGACCAGAGAGGACGTGTATGTAAGAAAAGAGAGCGAGAGAGAGAGAGAGAGAGAGAGAGACAAGGAAAAATCAGGTTACAGAGCAAAAGAGAGAGAAGAGAAAGGTTGTGTGAGAAATGGTCCGTGTTTCTGGATGGAGCAGTTGAAAGGTCTAAGGTTTAAAGCCACCCGCATGTTCGAATGCTAATAAATACTAAGACTAATGAGACAGTTCCAGGATCATTTCTTTGCTCTAATGTTTAAAAAAAAGTAAAGGGCAAGCCCACAAATTGAACACATCAAGGTAAGTTTACTCGTCGGTTAGTACCATGTACCATTCTTCTGTGGCTCTGAAGGACTTTTGTCAAGTCTGAGAAAACAACTCCTGATGATGATGTCATAATTATTTCATCAAGGTTATCTCCGCTTCTAACAGAAAAGTTGCAACTGGAGGTGTGATGTTTCCAATCCAGAGCCAAGACAATTATGATTGGTTTAAAGGTCCCATGGCATGAAAATGTCACTTTATGAGGTTTTTTTTTTACATTAATTAGTTCTCCCAGCCTGCCTATGGCCCCCCAGTGGATAGAAATGGTGATAGGTGTAAACTTTGCCCTGGGTATCCTGCTCTGCCTTTGAGAAAATGAAACCTCAGATGGGCCGATCTGGAATCTTGCTCCTTATGAGGTCATGAGGGGCAAGGTTACCTCCCCTTTCTCTGCTTTGCCCACCCAAAGAATTTTGGCCCACCCATTTCAAATGTGGAAAGTGACAGTTGGTCAAGGCTACACCCCCACCTCCACCTTCAGATACACTATTAGGGGACCACTTATGTCTATATAAAAGAGACTTAAGATACAGTATTAGGGGACCACTAAGGTCTATATAAAAGAGACTTCAGATACAGTATTAGGGACCACTAAGGTCTATATAAAAGAGACTTCAGATACAGTATTAGGGACCACTAAGGTCTATATAAAAGAGACTTCAGATACAGTATTAGGGGACCACTAAGGTCTATATAAAAGAGACTTCAGATACAGTATTAGGGGACCACTAAGGTCTATATAAAAGAGACTTCAGATACAGTATTAGGGGACCACTAAGGTCTATATAAAAGAGACTTCAGATACAGTATTAGGGGACCACTAGAGCACAATGTCAATACAAGAAATGCAAACAACCCAGAGCGTTTTTTTTCTCCAATCCTGGAATGTAGCTGACCTTGTGCCGCAGCGCTGCAGACATAGGTCTGGCAATGCCAGACTACAAGTCCCCTAACTTCATCGAAGTGCAACCCTAAATCACCTTTGTGATTATTTTACAGGTTGAATAATCTGAAAGAAAGAAAAAAACAACAGCACTGACCATTTGTTCAAATGGATGAAGCAACCCACCTTACAAGGCTCTCGAGTAATTGAAACATGACTTTGAGACAGCAGATTGCTGTTTACATCAGTGTGTGTAATTGTTAGTAGCAGATTTTAAAAAAGCAACAATGAAACAAAAAGAGGGAAAGAATAGTTAGAGAATATTTGCTTCTTTATTTAATTGCTGTGTTTTCACTGCTTCACTCTCATTATTTTTATACTTAAGTTAAAAGTGAATTATTGAACAGTTGACTTTACATGTAGAACTAAGACTTTAATCATTATCGACCTCTGAATTATGAACAGACTTAAGCTTTTATGTTTTTAAAGTGAACGAGACGAAGGTTCAGCCTGTCCGACAGATGGAAACAGAAACTGTTAGGGCGTAAAAGAGATCTGACATTAAAGGAGGAGATTGATCTGCTGCTCTGTGATCACAGACTCATTAAACAGCCCTGAACTCATGATGATAGTGTGTGTGTGT
>NC_045748.1:20353665-20354791 GCF_008692095.1 Etheostoma spectabile | reverse complement strand
GTGTGTGTGTGCGTGTGCGCCTGCAAAAGCCAAGCATTAATTAGTCAGAGAGAAACGTGAAAAGTGAGGTATATGATTCTATAACTGAAGTTGTTTTACAAATTGAAATATTTTATGTTGCGTCTAATACACTTTTTAGTTTGAAGTTACACATTTTCAAGATTCTCAACACTTTTGAGAGCTATAGCCATTCAATGTATTTGTCATCAAGCGGTCTTACATTGATCACTATAAATGTGTGAACAAAACAAGTTATTTCTGGTATGTCTAAAAGTGATGTTAGATGAAGAAGCAGCTGTTAGATGGAGAGCTAATGGCAGACAGACTGCACAGCTCCAACTTCTCATCAAGGTAAAGTAAAGCTGCTAATGTGTCACAGTGTTGCATGAGATCACAGCATGAGATCATATCCCAGATGATTACAGCTTGAAGGAAATTATTGACTGTCTTCTTTACAGACGTTTTTCACGGCAGGCTCAAGCAAGTTTGTGAAGTTGTCTGTTAGTGACAATTACAGGTTCAAAGACCCAGGTTTAATATGCACCTGTAACCCAGTCACAGAAAGTTTTATTTTTTATGTATTTATTGTTTACACCTCATTATCATTTCATTTGATTCTGGTAGTCCATAAAGGGACTTTTGTATTTTTTTTTACATGTTCAATATTTGTCATTTATCCTCTGTTATAATAATAAATGAATACTGTATATTCATTGTTATCCAGTAAAATTACTGATTTCTGATTCTTATAAGAATAGAATTGCCCCTGAACATTAATAATAATTAATATGTTCTATTTAAATGCAACTGTAACGCATGTATATAACAATATATTATATATAATATAATATATATTATATAGCACCTTTCTTGAAATCCAAGGACACTTTACAGAATTACAGTGGCTATACCACAGAGTGTACAGTATACAAACAGTCTATACAGACTGTATACATACAATCTATGGGCTATACTAGGGGAGGTTGTCGGCTGTTGTAAACATGTGGTGTTTCAGGAGTTTTTTAAAATGTCCAGGGATGTAGTATTTTAAAATTATCTGCAGGGAGAGTCAGGTTTGGGGAATGGAGAGCAGGCCAGCGTCTGAGGACTGCAGGTTTCGGGGTGG
>NC_045748.1:20328190-20353655 GCF_008692095.1 Etheostoma spectabile | reverse complement strand
ATGGAGGAGGTCGGAGAGGGATTTGTAGGTGAGAAGGAGGATTTTATATTTGATGCAGGACTTAACTGGGAGCCACTGAAGGTGGATGAGGGTTGGGGTGATGTGCTGTCAGGTCTGTGTGTGGGTGAGGCCCCTGACCGCATAGTTTTGGACATTTTCTAAGCCTGTCTAGGGTTTTGCTGGTTTTGCTAACGCTAGCCGGCCACCTGTCCGATCAATCCTGCTTGCAAGTGTCTAATCATTAGATAACAGACTGGACTACAACATTCCAAGCGCTAATGCTACCAATGTGTTAGCTGAACTTTACAAAGCCTATAATGTGTGTGCACTAAATCTTTCCTGTTTTGTATAGGGTTGTTTTTATATATTTAAAGTGTGTAACATTATTGAGACACAGTGAAACGTTGTTTGGTGTGTATGGTTGAAATGACAATAAAAACACAGTAGAGTTGAATGCGCCACTGTCGTCTATGTGTGTAAGCGGTAGGCGTGGCTTCGGAGTGGACTCTTGGAGCACCAAACAAGTGCATTCTGGGATTTGGTGTCTTTCATCCACATGAGTCAAAAACACATTTTCTGGCTTTTCTCGGCCTAGAAGGCATCCATTAAGAGATCACATCCTCACATTCTACTAACAATCACATTAATCACCTAATCTAATCATATCGTCCCCTTAGACCTTAGTGGTCCCTAATACTGTATCTGAAGTCTTTTTTGTATAGATTTAGTGGTCCCCTAATACTGTATCTGAAGTCTCTTTATATACCCTTAGTGGTCCCCTAATACTGTATCTGAAGTCTCTTTATATAGACCTTAGTGGTCCCCTAATACTGTATCTGAAGTCTCTTTCCAAAAATTCAGCCTTGGGGCAGAATTACAACCTACAATGAGCTTTCCTTAGTATGTGTAATTTCTGAGTCTGTAGCTATTGAGGAAGGGGGGACAAGGTGAAGGCTGGGGGTGTGGCCTTGACCAACTGCCACTTTGCTCTTTTGAAAGCCATGCTGTCTCTCTCTCTCATGGGTGGGCCAAATTCTCATGGGCGGGCAAAGCAGAGAAAGGGGAGGTAACAGATGGGCCAATCTGGAATCTTGCCCCTAATGAGGTCATAAGGGGCAATATTCCAGATTGGCCCATTTGAGCTTTCATTTTGTCAAAGCCAGACACCCATTTCTAGCCACTGGGTGAACTCATATTAATGTTAAACAACCTCATAAAGTGGAATGTTCATGCCATGGGACCTTTAAGTTACATACAGAGAAACGGGTAGATCATGCAAAAAAGGTTCCTGCTGGAATTAAACTGGGGACATACAATTTATATGGCGTGTCTTAACCATTTGGCAGGACACCTCAGGACTGAAATGTGACAGATTTTAACTTTAAATAAAAGTGTTATCAAATTACAGGAAATACATCTCTGCAGGCGTGAATGACAAACTGCTAAACTGTCTCTCTTACTGCCGGTTTATTTACTTAATAAAACGTTTCAGTCTTCACCTTCTTCATGGAGGTAAATACAAACCAAGCTTAAGTTTAAGAAATGAATAGGGAGCATAAAACAAGAGCACAGATAACCAACACCCTCTCATTTTCATCTTTATTGGACACAAAGTCAACACATTTCAACATGTAGATTCAACCTGCTCTGTGTTACATCAAGAGAAGCTCATATAGTACATGCACTACATCACACACACACACTCTTAAATATCTAGATTGAGTTTATTGTATAACAATAAATAACCAAAACAAAAGTAATGAAAAAACTGGCTGATTACATTTAGTGTGAAATTCAGAACTGAATGGTGAAACTAAGTAAGCAGACATTTTTTGTTTTAGAACACGATCATTGCACAATAGACATTAAAACTGAGGAAAATCTGTTGTTGAGAAGAAAAAAAAAAAATCAAAGCAATGAAAGGACCTAAATTGTAAAACTGCTCTGTCATATTTATCCTTTTTATATTCAAGTCACAGAACAGCGCCACACAACGAATGTATTGGAGTTTTTGGAGACGTTTTCACTTTTGCACCATGTTTTCTTTCCTGCATTTGAAGAAAAACTAGAAGGTTCTTTTGGACATTTCGGTTCACTACCCTCACCAAAGAACCTTCTTTTTCTGGATGCATGACCTGATCTTCCGTACTTGTTACTTACTCTTCCACTCTTCCTCTCTGCCTTCTTTATTTTTCTCACCTTTCATCCCCAGAGAGGCTGGCAAAAACATATTTTCTCAAACTGTTAAGAGTGATGGGGAAAACCAAAGATTAAGATCTCAAAGCTGTCTTGACTTGCTGGATTTGACGTGTGTGTGTGTGTGTGTGTGTGTGTGTGTGTGTGTGTGTGTGTGTGTGTGTGTGTGTGTGTGTGTGTGTGTTTTCAGAAACTCGTCTGACGAGATGCTGTATTTTTTTTTTTTAAGAGAGGAAGAACTTGTGAAAAGCTTTGACACGCTCAAGTTTACAGGTGTGTAACAGTGTTAGAAGCTTTCTGACAGCACTAATGAAACTGACAGGAGACAGAAGAAGGGGAAGAGAAAGTAAGGGGAAGAAAGGAGGGAGAAGGAAGAGTGAAAAATATAGAATTAAAGCTATTAAAGTGTCTTGTCAAATTCACGTGTGCCAAATTCTTCAAACATGCCAGTGGCTACCAAGATGCACAAAAGTCAAAATCTAAATTCTGTCCAATTCTGACAGAAAGCCGTCACTCTATAAATATCATATATGTATATATATTTCTCTTTCTGCATATATTTCTGGGCATTAAAATAGAGACATTTAAAAAAAGAAGGTCCTGATCAACAGTTAAGGTATAATGTGCAAAATGTTTTTCCATCCATAAATAAGAGTCAAGCTGGAAAACATCCAAGCCAGAGGTCGAATGATTGACCCCGACCCATGATCTCAGGGTGTAAGGACACATCGCTGAGGACACTTCTACATCACTGAAGCAAGGTGAGAAGATGACTGGAGGTCACAAAAACAAGATTTTTAACTTCTCTTTTAAAAGATCACGCAGCTAAAGCATTACTGCTAAATTATAAGAAGCAATGGATATGGTAAGCTCCAGGATAACAAACTACTTATTGTAAGTTATGGAATAAGGAATGTCTGCAACATTTAAGAGAACAGACGCCGTTTTCATTTAAAAAAGATTAAAGAAGATTAATGTTAATATAACTGTAAATGTGTCCCATTAAGTCAAGATCTTCATCAAACACCTAAAGATGTAAATAGAATACTGTGACTTTTACAATTTACTCCTGAATATAAAGTTTTAAACTGACTTAAACAGGTAAATTCACTCATTTGAAGAAGCAGTCAGTGCCAGGCAGACAGTCACGTTAGCCACAGCAAATACACCAAAGAGGATCCAAGCTCAAACACAAGATAACCAGATTACATTAGACAGCAGATCTGATGGTACATTCTGTACACATACACATTTGGAGCAGGATGAACAAAAAAGAAAAGCAGGAAAAGACAAAAAGTCTCGACATCTATCAGTGAAATGTAAAGCGTTGTCATCTGCAAACAAACACACAATTCCCAAACGAGGCAAGAAAGGTGAAAGCTGTTTTTTTCCTTCAAACATACAAAACTCTAGTACAGTTTTAATACCGTGAGCGATTCCAGCAAAGCCAGAAGAATTGAGTGACATGACCCACAATCATTGGATAAAAAGAAAACATCCACTTGGGAACTTGAACCAACATGTAGCCAAAGGGAGCCATGGAATCTGTATAGTAATAAAACAGAGAAGGGCTGAATAAACTAAATTGATAGATAAATAAACCACTTGATAGCCAAAAGTGACTCCAAACTGATGTTGGGTTTAGACTCAACGCAAAGTGAAATCAAGAAAAGAAAGAGTTTTTAAAGAAAAATTGAAAGATAATCATAAAAAATATGATTGTTTTTGTTTTTGACCAAACAGACCAGTTACTAAGGAGCCATAGAATCTAAACTCAAGAACTAAACTGAGTTAGCGTGTGTATCCCAGAACCCCTTTTGCAAAATTACAGACGTGCTCAAATTTGTTGGTACCCTTACAGCTCATTGAAATAATGCTTCATTCCTCCTGAAAAGTGATGAAATTAAAAGCTATTTTATCATGTATACTTGCATGCCTTTGGTATGTCATAGGATAAGTAGAAGCTGTGAAAAGAGATGAATTATTGCTTATTCTACAAAGATATTCTAAAATGGCCTGGACACATTTGTTGGTACCCCTTGAAAAGATAAAATATTGGATTATGTGATATTTCAAACTAATTAGTTTCTTTAATTAGTATCACACATGTCTCCAATCTTGTAATCAGTCATTCAGCCTATTTAAATGGAGAAAAGTAGTCACTGTGCTGTTGGTATCATGTGTGCACCACACTGAACATGGACCAGAGAAAGCAAAGGAGAGTTTTCGAGGAGATCAAAAAGAAATAATAGACAAGCATGGTAAAGGTAAAGGCTCAACAAACCATCTCCAAGCAGCTTGATGTTCCTGTGACAACAGTTGCAAATATTAAAGAAGTTTAAGGTCCATGGAACTGTAGCCACCTCCCTGGGCGTGGCCGCAAGAGAGAAAATCGACCCCAGATTGAACAGAAGGATAGTGCGAATGGTAGAAAAAGAACCAAGGATAACTGCCAAAGATACAAGCTGAACTCCAAGGTGAAGGTACGTCAGTTTCTGATCGCACCATCCGTCGCTTTTTGAGCGAAAGTGGGCTCCATGGAAGACCCAGGAGGACTCCACTTTTGAAAGAAAAAACTAAAAAAGCCAGACTGGAATTTCTAAAATGCATATTGACAAGCCACAATCCTTCTGGGAGAATGTCCTTTGGACAGATGAGTCAAAACTGGAGCTTTTTGGCAAGTCACATAGCTCTATGTTCACAGACGAAAAAATGAAGCTTCAAAGAAAAGAACACCATACCTACAGTGAAACATGGAGGAGGCTCGGTTATGTTTGGGGCTGCTTTGCTGCGCCTGGCACAGGGTGCCTTGAATCTGTGCAGGGCACAATGAAATCTCAAGACTATCAAGGCATTCTGGAGCGAAACGTACTGCCCAGTGTCAGAAAGCTCTGTCTCAGTCGCAGGTCATGGGTCTTCCAACAGGATAATGACCCAAAACACACAGCTAAAAGCACCCAAGAATGGATAGGAACAAAACATTGGACTATTCTGAAGTGGCCTTCTATGAGTCCTGATTTGAATCCTATCGAACATCTATGGAAAGACCTGAAACTTGCAGTCTGGAGAAGGCACCCATCAAACCTGAGACAGCTGGAGCAGTTTGCTCAGGAAGAGTGGGCCAAACTACCTGTTAACAGGTGCAGAAGTCTCATTGAGAGCTACAGAAAACGTTGATTGCAGTGATTGCCTCTAAAGGTTGTGCAACAAAATATTAGGTTAGCGGTTCCCATCATTTTGTCCATGCCATTTCATTTGTTTCTCTTATTTACAATATTATGTTGATAAAAAAATCAAAAGCAAAGTCTGATTTCTATTAAATATGGAATAAAATGGTGGATGCCAATTACTTTTGTCCGTTTCAAGTTATTCAGAGAAAATTGTGCATTCTTCGTTTTTGTGGGAGGGGTACCAACAAATTTGAGCACGTCTGTATACAATGTTGCTATTACCCTTAAAATATAACTAAAATGCTTTTTTTTGTTGCTTTTTATATATGCAGTGAGTAATGCTGCACCTCCAGTTTCTAAAGATTTACTGTGATCGTGCTTTTAGGACAAGCAGTCTGAAATGAAAATACACTTGGGTGTATACACACACACACACACACCACACCACACACACACCAACCCACACACACACACACACACACACACCCACACACACACACACACACACACACACACACACACACATTGCGTGAAGCTCAGAGGGTGGAAAATCCTTGAAGGTGTTACAAAAGTAAAAGCAAACACCAAAGAACTGTCTCTCACACACGTGCATACACACGCGCGCACAACACCACCCACCGCGTGCG
This sequence comes from Etheostoma spectabile, assembly GCF_008692095.1. Lineage (NCBI taxonomy): Eukaryota > Metazoa > Chordata > Actinopteri > Perciformes > Percidae > Etheostoma > Etheostoma spectabile. Next base: position 20,347,642 of record NC_045748.1, on the reverse strand, counting down.
CGCACACACGCGTGCGTGCACGCGCGCGCACGCAGCGCTGCAACCATGATCGACGGATACACACACACACCCCACCACCCACACCCACCACACACCCACACACACCACACACCACCACACACACACACACCCACATTTGTGAATGTTAAGTGTGTACTTGTCTTACAGAGGATGGAGAGTACCAACGCCTTCAAGAAAGCAGCAGATAATTTACTTAAAAGTCTTGAAACAAGTCTTTCAAGTCTACATAAATAATTTATTTCAGAAATGAAAACTAAAGAAATTCACTCTAGGGTGTTTCATTTCTTGATTCTGATACAAACTTTAATATAGAGAAAAGAAAATGGAGCCAAGATTGATTTATTTTGAGTCCCTATGTTAAATCCATATTCCAGTCAGTTTCTGCAAAGTCAATCCAAAAATAACTGCACATTTAAAAAAGAGGATCTTATTTAGCACTGAAATAAAATATAAACTAGGAGGGCAGCCAAATGGGAGCAAGCCAAAGGCTGAATTTAAAAAACAGCAACAGTTGGGATACAAAATGGCTGCAACAAGTTGGTGATAAAGTGGATCTGTGACATCCAGCAAAAACAGCAAATAAATAGGAATGAAAAGAAGGTTTTAACTAAACAAATACAGTGACGCAAATCATAATGTAAACAAGCCTTCTATCACAGCTTTTTAATAAATTACAGAGTGAGTTTCACAATGATCACTATGGAAGATAAAAAACACAATATTCCTCCAGTCCAAATCCTGGACCTGAGCTGGGTTTTTACTTTTTCCTTGGGTTTTTTCCACATAAAATGTGTTTTTTGTTTTTTTACAAGACAAACAGGGAAAGGAACCACTTGAGCCATTACCGTCAGCCTTGCTTGTTTTTAGAGTGTAGACTCAGCAGCTCAGGATACATATTTGAAACTAAAACTAAAGTGACCACTGACCATTACAGACAACAACAAGGGCTCGGCTGGAGATACACATCTGGTTTAGACCATGAAGCGGTGCTCCTTGCCGTCGTGGGCCATCAAGATGACGTTGCGGTTGGAGGTCCAGATGAGGCGGGCGAGCTTCAGGTGGTTCTGGGAGCCCGGGGACGCTGGCTGCACAGGAGGGACCTGGTAGGTCTTAATGCAGCGGAGCTGAGGGGCCGAGTTCAGCATCCCGATGCTGCCCAGCAGACTGGTGTTCATCTGAGGAGAACAAGAAACACACAAAGCTGCAGATAACACTTATGTACATTATACATTACAAATTACACTTACCAACATCTAAATTCATTCATTTTCAAACTCAAACTGGACAAACCTAAATTAGAAAATGTGTTATAATATTGATATATTAAGTTAAACCAAAAAAATAAATAAAAATATGAAATGAAAATAAATTAAAAAATAAAATAAAAATATGAAATTAAATAAATAAAAATAATATTTTGCATTTAAAATGGGTTTAAAAAAAATAAAATGATCAAAATTGATAATGCTAATGGTGATAACAGCTCAAGATTACTCTTAGAAACCTGCTCAAACATTTAGCAGTTTAAATCAGCTCACTTCTGGATCGGTTTTGAATGAATTCAGTAACTCTGGTGACATGTTTTGTTCCTAACTGCAATAATAATTTGTAGTATTCTGAATTTGCTCCAGATCTGTATCAAAACTGGGCGTTTTCTTTTCCATCTCATGGGGATGGTAGTATTTAGAGCTATCCACCATAGCAAACTGACAGGAAGAAAATGATTGCTCTGAAACTAAGTTAAAATAATTGAAACTGCTCTGGTCATATTGTAAACATGGAATGGTGAGATTATCCAGGACACTCCTGTGTGTTGTATGTTGGAGAACATTGAGGAGATCAAACTGGGAAAACAAACTTGTGAAACCAGGAAACTCTCCCACTTTATAACTTGTTAATTTGGTTATAATTGTTCATAGTAAAACTAAAAACTAAATAAAAGATAATTTATACTTAGCCACAAAGATATTCTTTGTATCTGTGTAATCAGAGCTGAAACTTTCCTGTGCTTCAGTTTTTACCTGCTTTATCTTTCCTATTCCATTGATTGTTAGCATTTATTCTATACAAACTCCATTGTCTTACTTGTAATACTTGTGTAAAATAAGTTATTGAACATTTTGGAAAGAAGACCCTTATCACCAGTTCCTGTTAGTGATGATAGTCCTGAACTCTCTGAGGAAACATTGATATTAACCTGTGATGCTTGTGTAGAAGAAGGCACACAGTTAGACTGTGTGTGTGTGTGTGTGTGTGTGTGTGTGTGTGTGTGTGTGTTAGGAAAAACAAAGTAGAAACTCTATCGTTTCCTGAGACAACACCGCCCCTATCACTCTCTCTCTCTCTCTCTTGCTCTCTCTCACTCACACACACACACACACACACACACACAACACACACAACACACACACACACACCGACAGAGCGTCTGCCAGCTCATTACCACAGCAGCCGTCTTGCCGGCGCGCTAGCAGCGGTTTATGCTTACAGTAATGCCATTAGTGTGTGTTTGTGTGTGTGTGTGTGTGTGTGGTGTGTGTGTGTGTGTGGGGGGGGGGGGGGGGGGGGGGGGGGGGGGGGGGGGGGGGGGGGGGGGGGGGGGGGGGTGTCATGCAGACAGTCGTGTCAGAGGTCGTAAAGACCTTTCATTCAAAATAACAGTTCTGGGAAGAAGCTACAACATGTGTGTCTGTCTGTGTATACGTGTTTATCATTTACATGTGTGATTGGTCTGCTGACTTTATGTTATTGCTTATGTTCATATTTATTTTGTGCACTGGAACTTTGATTTGCAATTTATTCTGTTTTTGAATGTACAGCATATGATAAACAAAAGATTAAAAAAAGAGAACACTTTTATGACCAACAGTGCACAATATGCACATTATTGCAAATGTTTATTTGACGGGTAAAAAACAAAGGTGTTTTTCTAAATGTTTCAGTTGCAATTTTAATTTAAACAAATCTTTCTCTAATCCCAAAAATGTAAGTCAGTTTAGATCTGATACATCTCAGTAGTAATGTATTTGTACTGGTGTGGGTGGGTTTACTACACAGCTGCTAAATACACACAACACAAGTTACTCATTATAAATCTACTTTTCATAGTGGATTTCTTTAGTTTTGGTTCAGCTGCCAAACTGCGGATAATTCTTTTTAACACCAAAATACCAGAGCTGGTAAGATGAGTTTAAAGTTTGACTGATTTAAATCAATTACTGTCCTCCTCTGACTTTTCCTTTATGGCTATACTGCCATTGTCAGCACTGTTACATGTTCGAAACTGCAATACCACAGTCTGAATGAGGACCTCAGGTGTGAACAGATGCTTCCCTCTGCCAGCACACCAACGATCCTAATGCTTGGAGAAACAAGGCACCTAAAAAATCCGCTGGAATTTCATTCAGACCAACTTCAAAACTAGGAGAAGGAAAAGATCACAACAACATCAACAGCAACTGTTAACCAAAGCAGAATAAGTGTCACCATTGATGACATTTTCTCGCTTGCCTAGACCGGCGGGGGAGGGTGCATAGCTGCAGACACGGCACCCCTTCTCTTCTCTGCCTCTCTTCATAGTCCTCAGACTCATCTACCAACCTGTACAGAGCTGGTTCAGGTCTGCCTTGCACCAGCTCGTAATTTCCGTAATTCCTCAAATAAAAGCCAGGACCTTTATTTACCTGAACTCTAGAAGTTACCTAGCTTTTATTTGAAGCAGGTATCTATTAGAAGCAGGCTTTTATTTCTAGTATAATTGTTTTAAATCAACCTTTTAAAAAAAGCCAATTTGGGACAAAAATAATCAAACACCACCACTGTGTCAGTTTGAACCCTGTAAATGAACAGGGTATTTCTGTCAATTACAGGTACTACAGTACTGCTGGTAGATTACGATGAGATCTTACAGTAGTTACACCAGTATCTGATTAATATTACAGATGGTAGCTAGGTAGCTTTGTTTCTAGCTCCAGGCTAACTCTTGTCTTCCCACCTCCAGCTAGCTAGCTTTGTTTCTAGCTCCAGGCTAACTCTTGTCTTCCCACCTCCAGCTAGCTAGCTTTGTTTCTAGCTCCAGGCTAACTCTTGTCCTCCCACCTCTAGCTAGCTAGCTTTGTTTCTAGTTCCGGGCTAACAATTTTACTCCCATCTCCAGCTAGCTAGCCGTGCTCTGCTCTTGTCAGCTCATCTCGTCGGCTCATCCTTGTGTTTCTTTCAGTATCGGATCCTCTTGGGGTCAATGTCAAAATGTCTCGCAGCTTTTTTACCCGAGTTTTCCTCCGCATACTTTAAAACTCTTTTTTTTTACTTGGCTGAGTAACACATACAGCCGCATTGACTCAAATACCAGTAAGACAATAATACTTTACCATAACCCAGAAAAACAAAGCATGAATGTATTGTTGAATCTGCTAAACACAAATTATTAATTAATTAATTAACAAATTAAATTGGTAGAAATGTACATTACGATAAACTTGAATGCACATTATATGAAAGGCACTTACAACATTATCCACATTAAATTTTCCCTGGCCTTAATTTGAGGCCGGCCTTTATTTGTCCGTGTTGACCACGCCCGGGCCACTATCAGAGGCCCGGCTTTTAAATGACTACCGGTCTTTATTTGAGTAATTACGGTATGGTGTTATAGTTTTAGACTGCCGAGGGACTTCCTTTGACACACTGAGCTCCTCTCTCCTCTCTCTTTCCATTTGCATCCATGTCCCAGAAATGCTTATTACTAACCTAGCTCTATGGAGTTCCCTGGAGTCCTTATGTTCTTTTCCCCCCCGAGCATGTTTCCTTGGATCAGGGAGGTTCCAAAATCATGTTTGCAGCTGTTGCTGTGGTCCTGCCCTGCTACGTCCTGCTGTGCCCTGTAATGCCCTGCTATGCCATAAACTACTACAAACTTTTATTTCTCGTCATAGTTCCATTATCTTTATTGTGACTTTTATTACCACTGTTCATCACACATGACGCCTTCAAAGAGCCTGGGTCCGTCCGAGGTTTCTTCCTAAAAGGAGTTTTTCCTCGGCACTGTCGCACTAAAGGCTTTCTCCGGAGGGAAATACTAGAATTGTTGAGTCCTTGTAAATTATAGAGTGTGGTCTAGAGCTACTCTATCTGTAAAGTGTCTTGAGATAACTCTGTTTGTGATGAATTGATACTATAAATAAAACTGAATTGAATTGATGGCTGAACTTAAAACTTTCTAAGGCCTAAAGACTAAACATTTAAGACTGTATGTATCTGTATTTATGACTCTGTGTGTCTGTGTGTGTGTGTGTGTGTGTGTGTGTGTATGTGTGTGTTTGTGTGAGAGTGAGTGAGTGAGTGAGTGAGTGAGTGAGTGAGTGAGTGATTCACCTGCCAGAAGGAGATGTGGCTGTCAGCATTTGAGTACGTTGCCAGGTAACGGCCATCAGGGGCGAACGACACTGCCGTGATAGGACCCTTATGACCATGGATGTTCTGGAGTGGGAAAGTGAAACAGCATCATTAAACCAAATGAACCAATTTTTACAGCAGCTAAACTGATGTAACTTAGTGAAAACGCATGTACAAACTGGTTCCTCGGAATTGTACTGGGTTTGTAATAAAAATCAGGCTCAACTCCAGTAAACAATTCCCAAAGAATAAAAACAAAGAAGCTCCCTGCTTGCAAAGAGTGATGTGATGTACATCACAATCTTCAGAATAAAATGAATACATGATACAAAAAAACCCAGTTTTCATTGGAAATACTTTTTACCAAAGAAACAGTCCCTAGGAACGGAAAATAACCAAATACTAATGCAACAGCAGCAACTTTAAACCCAATGTACTACTATGATACAGTACTACTGCTACAACTAAGATTAAATCAGCACATATGTTAATTATGTAATTGCAGCTACTACAGTGCTTTGTATGAAAATAGAAATGAAAACAAATGTGTTTAGATAAAACTGATCGCTGTTCAGCCTAATGTTATTTTTCTTTTACATTCCAAAAGTTGTTTAACTAACTTTTTATTTTTGTTTAATATTACTGTTTTAACTGTTTAACTGATATTATTAAGTGGTCACAATTCTTATTGTCAGTTAATGGTTTATCATTCACATCCCTAGGTACAGTAGATGGACAGACAGACAGGCATCATCAGTCCCAACTCACACATTTGTGTGCTTACCACACTGCTAACATGTCACATCCAAAAACCAGAATGAAGACATGACTCTGTTCACCGCCCTAATGTAAACTACACGGCCTTTAGAGTCACTGCAGTAAACTGTTGGCAACAACCAATAACACCACAGCAGTGTATCGATCCTGATATGGGTGTTAGAAATATTTTGCCAACACCCGCTGTTGTCTGGACAGCATGCACATAACAAGAGTCACCTGTACCATTATCCTGAAAGATTATAAACTTGATGTGTAAACTCACTGAGTAGCTACAACATATGTCACTACATGATCAATAAAAACAAAATATGGTGTGAGGTATAAATACAAATACTTAGTGAAGTAATGATTGTATTAAACTCACTGTAAACCACTAAACCCTATCAGATATGTACTAAGTCACAATAAGGACTTTTTAGGAATATTATAAAGGACCTGAAATGATAAACGAAGTTAACTAGTGCTCTGGATTTTTATTTTTTATATGTTTCAGTACATCCAAGTACTGCTTCTAAATACAGTCCCGCCCTGACATATCAAGTTCAGTTATGATTTGTCTTTTCAGTCTTGTAACCGCTGGCTTTGCACATACTGCTGCTGGTCTCTCCGCCAGCACACACTGCTGTAGCACACAATGAACCTAAAGGACTGTGACTTTCCATCTAGCATTTGAAGTCTTGCTGCGTTATTTATTTGGCGTAATGCAAACTAATTTCCTCTGGTTTCCCTTTAAGTAATACAAATGTCCTGTCTGGCATATGACTTTGTTATAACTATAGTGTTATAATGCTCTAAGGTTCCCATGCTTAGCTTTTGTGTTAGGGGCTCATTTTTGACAAACACTATGCAATAAAAAGATTTACATGGGTGTGTGTGCTGCTCGTATGGTCCCAAATGGTAATAGAATTTCATCAGATTATGAAGTGTAACACAGTTAATGAGGTATTATTGAACCTTTTCACAGATGAAAAACATTCTATTACAGTCTCTTTACAGTATCAAAGTGGTTTTATAAAAAAAAAACGTATCTCGACCAACTTCATATTGTTCCTTATCACCCATGAAGCAAAGGACAGCAAACGCTGAGTTTTCCACACAGTTCCTCTTACTGATGAATCTACTGAAGCAGCATCAGCTCGCGGTTCAAACCCTGACTTCAATAAATCCTTTAATAAAGATTAAAAAAAAGAAGAAATTTTGGTCTTCGTTGAAATTTCATCGAGGCATCTCAGAAAAACTTGTTTTGCCGTCGCGCTGCCCAGATTTTCTTTGACAGTAAGTGTTTGGGTTGGACGAGGTAATTCCATCAGATGAGGGGCAGCTTCTGGCCCAACAGATGCTGCCATTCGCCTCCAGAACTCAGGGGACAAAATAAAGCGGCGTTATGCCGTGTGTAACACAATAAACAGTCCCACCAGATGAAGGGTGTGTAACGCAATAAACGCCATCCCAGAAATCCCCACCCCGCCTCTCCCTGTGACTGGTATTACAAACTCCGGATAAGATTAAGATGTGTTGCCTCAGGCATCCAGACCATGAAATAATAACCCCTCTGTGGCGATTAAAGCAGAAAAATAATAATAGCACAATGAAATGAAAATCCCATCATTTTAATTTGTTCTCTTTCTCTCTTCCTTTTAGGGGAAATCCTATTATCATCAGCATTATTGGCTGAGAAAAAGCTGATTTTTTTGGATTGCTTTCCAGCCTATATTCAGGTCCACCTCTCTTTCTTTCCTACCTCTCTCACCTCTTTACAATCCATTTTTTTTAAACCTTCTTTCTGTCCTTCATCTTTATCATTCTTTCTCCTCCATTATTGTCTTTTTAGCGAGATCCCAAATCACATTTACCATCACTAAGGTCGTTAAAAGCAAAATGATCAAAAGGCCAACAGAGTGGACGGCTCAAACCAAATAATCTTTAAGCTGATGAGAATTAAAGATGACCCCGACTACTTTTTAAGATCTAGATGACTGAACTTCAAATGTCTTTTGAAACTGTATTCATTACATTCATTTGGAAAATGCATCTGGGGTTTATTGTTTTACTCTGGCACAATTAGACATGTGGAGCTGGGGATTCACTAACCTGTTTTACTACCTGAGTTACATCTGCTTAACTAACTATATGTTAATTAACTATATGTATTTTTATGAATTTAAAGACATAACCATGAAAATGTAATGAATTTATTATGAATTATCAAATGACAAATAAAGGGAATAGAAATGTGTATAGAGAGAGAAACCGGTTGCAGAGTAGACCAGTTTAAATGTGCATCAAATATTGATGCTTTCATATATATTTAGATTTGTGCGTGTGTGTGTATGTGTGTGTGTGTGTGCTTGCGTGAGTGCGTGTCACGGTGGACTGCCTACCAAATCAATCAGCCTATCAGAGAGCAGTGAAGCACACTGAAACCATTTACAGCACTCTGTACTTCAATACACCTGACGCCTGGGGGACTCGACTGTGTGTGTGTGTGTGTGTGTGTGTGTGTGTGTGTGTGTGTGTGTGTCATACAGAAGGCTCATTCCATCTTATTGCCATCCTCCGTGACTAAGACGGACAGCTCTAAAGTCCCGCCTCCTCTATGTTAACCAATACAAAAGGTGTTTTCACAGAAAGTTGCATCACATATTGTGTATTCAATTTTGATGTTTCTGCAAGATGTTTTTGGGGTTTAAAACTCACAAAAACTCATTGCATATTCAAACACTTTCTACCTATGTGTTTGTTATATTGAGCTGCATAACGTAACATAGGCCCCATCAGCCAAAGCTGGAGAAGATCCTGGCAGTGTGCACTGCAGGAAGGAGTCTCAGCCCAAAGCATAAAAACAAAAGTGCATTAAAGCACCTGTAAGTGCTGTTTAAATATGTGAAATGTTATGACCCATAATTAATGCACATAGTAAATATATGGTTTATATTTATGGACTTATGCGCTCAATAAATAGAAAACGTGTTTAATGTAAAAGTACTGTAGATGTAATAGTTAGATTTTGTCTATTGTGTTTTGTTTTTCTCTGAACAAAAGTTCCCTGTTGTGGTTTCCGCTGCAACAGAATTTGTTAATGGACCCAGGGAAGTCTAGCATGAGCGTATGTTACGCTGATCGGTGGGTTAAGTTGGAGTTACACTGGCCAAAGCAAACAGTAAAGCACTTTCAAGGACCGCTTTTCGGGACAAGCATCCAACGAGGTATCTTGTCTTACATGTAAAGCTTTATTTACATTCACGCCAAGCGCAATATGTACCTTGACGTGGATGTGTGACGTGGATGCATTAGCCTAAGGACAGATGCAAAGCAATAAACGCCTGTTCCAAAGAACCAACATGTGTCTGGCTTGTTGTGAAGAGAGCTACAGCAACTGTTTAGCCACTTTTTAGCATTGGCCTGCCTTATACTCCTTGAACAGCACCCCGGTACCTGCTTGCAGGTTGCAGCTGACAATTACACACCCTAGCAGTGTAAAGCTATTTCAATAAGGGGATGCTAACAACAGCTAGTAACAGTGTACAAATAGTACTTAAAAAATACAGATACTGACAATACAAAAGCAGCTGGATGTGTGTAAGCTTGTCCAGTTAACGCCACACAGAACAGCACAAACAAACAGGAAGTGAGAATTCAGTGGATGGACAACTATAAATGTAAAATTAGTATGTATGTTGTGTATACGAATCGTAGTTTCGGTCAGCATTATTTAAAGCGTATTCAGAAATGTTCTATCTGTTTCAGAAGTTGCTTGGTTTAAATATAGTATTCTAAAAATGCTAACAACTGAGTACAGTAAATGCAACATTTATGGCTGTTGGTTCCGTCAGGGAATGCTAGCAGTGCAAACCAACAGAAGTATAATTACAGCTAAACAAATGTTTGTTTGTATAGGTAAATTTAACGTTGCTCACAATCACGTAGAGATAGCACTGTAGTAACTGTACAGTTAACTGAGTTTGCTGGCTTTTATTAGGAATGCTTCCAATGCAGATTCATTATGTTGTGCAGTTAGAGGAACTTCTGTTTCCAGTTTTAAGAATTTTATTATTTTTGTTAACTCAAAGACCCAAATAAATATCGATATTAGAAGTTCCTTTTGTGGTAGGTCTGCTAATGGGCAAGCCCTTAAACTAACAATCCTAAAGGGGGATTTCTAAGTTTGATGAGGGGTTGAGGCATAGCCGTGCGTAGGCTTTTCTGATGCGCTGGATGTTGCTGATAGTAAGATAACACAGCTCCGGCAACCTGCAGCCCTCTGGAACAGATACGCAGAGCTTCTATTTTTGCCAGATGCCGAGGAGCTCCGCAGCATTCAGCACACAGCAGAGCGGGACAGGAAGTCAAAAAATGAAAACATCCAGTTACTTTCCAAAATAAAGGGGTGGCCTCTAGCTTACACAGTAAGAGTATTCGCCCCAGGTAGGGGCTCAGGGTTCAAATCTGACCTGCGGCCCTTTGCTGCGTGTCATCCCCCATCTCTCTCTCCCTCTTTCATGCCTATAAACTGTAATGAAGGGAAAAAGGCCCCCCCAAAAAATCTTTAAATATAACAATATTCCAAATAAAATAGAGCGTGTTCACAGCAGATCATATCTCCCTGCACTACACCTAGAAAACATAGCACAGAGTTGTTTCCTTTCTACTCCTCTAGATGGAAACAAACTGTTGTTGGTTTTGTGGTTCTATTCTACATGAATTCGCAAGATCTTGTTGGTCCTTGAGACTTCAGCTGTCAGTCATGGCCGCAGCCATTCCGCAACAAATCCGGACCTGGTGGGTATTGACGGACGGCGGCGCACAGAGCCGTCACGCAGCGGAGCAGGTGGAAATTGGGGGTTTTCAGCTAAGCAGACAAAGAGCAGAAGGTGCGACTTGTCAGCCCGCTAACTTGTTGCTCTCTCTAATATAGCCAACTACAAACGTGAATGCAGGATAAAATTCAACTGTGCTGTTTTGTTGGAATTAAGCCATAAGCAGAAGGAAACTGCACTAGCTGCTAGGCTAATGTGCAATGGCAAACACTGCAGCGTTAACGTTGATGTGTCCACATCCACCTCAGCTCAATGGATTCATCCAATAACGAGCAACTTATGTTTTTTCTCTTCATAAACTCTTGAAAGTACGATAGATAAGACAGTTGAAGAGGATAACTACACAATGACTATTGCTTTTATCGTGTTTCATATCACACAATATCTGTTCTCCTGTAACCTGTAACCCGGTATTGCGGTGATGAGGTTATCGTCACAGCCCTAATCTTAAGCGATTATTTAGTGTATGGCCAGCTACACTGGTGGGCTGTGCAGCGGGAGGTGTTAACTGTGAGGCAGAGCTACAGCTTTTAGTTGCAGAGTGTTTTCCATGGTGTGAGTGATTACAGAAAGAAACAGATGCAGACAGAGAGCACGATCAGTTTGTTTCTTTGTGTTCAATTAGTAGACTCAGTAGAGTCTATTAAAGAAGCAGAGCAAGCAGCTGGATGGAGACACACACACACACACACACACACACACCACAACACACACACACACACACACACACACACACACACACAGTGATGCAGCTTACAAAGGGCTGTTCACGGAGGCTGATCAAAGCTGTGGCAGATGGTCATGCAGGGACTAGCTAGCTACAGTTGGACAAACGTGCATATGCACGTACACACGCACACACATAGTCATCTCCCCTTTCTCCCCTCTTCTATCCCCTATGTTACATACTCTGTTCCTTCTTTAACCTATCATCAGAGGTGGGTAGTAACGGTTACATTTACTGCGTTACATTTACTTGAGTAGTTTTTGAAAAAATTGTACTTCTAGGAGTAGTTTTAAATCACTATACTTTTACTTGTACTTGAGTAGATTAGTGGAAGAAGAAACTGTACTCTTATACCCGTACATAGGTACAAGGAGCGTGTACTTCTTTTTACCTCTTTGGTATTCTAAGCGTCATTGTTTTTACCCCAGCGTACGTCTCATTTTAATGTTTATTTTGACAGAGAGAGAGTCTTCCGCTTAAGGCTCTACCACGGGACTGTGTTCCACCAACAAACGGCGTTGTGCAGTCAGTGACCATACTCGTTCTCAGCGGCGGGGCCATAGACGTATATATCTATGGGCGGGACGTGTTAGTCTACAGTCGTAGCAAAACAAAGAATGTCGCCAAGGCAACAGACGTGGAGGAACCCCCGGCCTCATAGTGAACGATGGTTACCTTTTAGGAAAAGTGGAAACAGCCGCTACATCATTCGGGTCTTCTGTGTCGACCAAAACAAACGGACATGTGAGCGCTCAACAACTCAACATCTAACCTGAAGAGACGTTGCGGTAGTTTTAGTTTCTGCTGTGGATGGGTGGATCTTTGTCTTTTAGCATACATACTGTATGTAACGTATGTTTTGCACATGCAGTAGCACACAATTTAATGTGACAAGTCTCTCACTTAAGCTATTTGTGAATTAATAAAATTTTAATTATTTATGATGGATATGATACTATAATTTGCCTAATATGTATTTTGTATTTTTGTCTGTCTGATTGATGCTGTATTAAGAAATAAATCAGACGTTACTCAACAGTTACTCACTACTTGAGTAGTATTTTCATCAAGTACTTTTACTCTACTCAAGTAATTATTTGGATGACAACTTTTACTTTACTTGAGTCATATTATTCTGAAGTAACAGAATTACAATTACAAGTCTAACACTGTTCCCAACAGTATTACATTATTTACTTTGAACAGACCTATCAATCTTGTGGCAACACCAGAAAAAAATCAAGGGATCAAATAGTCAGTAGAAACTACCCTGGAGACCATGGATGTCTGGACAAAATTATGCAATCCATCTAATAGTTTTTATATATTTCACTCTGAACTAATGTAGTGGACCGACCAACTGACTTTGTCTGCCTAAAGCCATGCAGTTAGTATAGTTTATTGAACATGTAAATGTTATATTATATCAATGTATTGATACTAAAATAAATTGATAACAATAAAATATAATATATATATATAATATATATATATATATATATATATTATATATATATACTATATTATATACACACTTTCATACATACATACTGTATAATAAGAAAATGACAGATAAATAAGGTCCTACTTTTAGCACAACTTCCAAAAGAGCAAACTGTTGAGAATAGTGAGTTGCTATGCACTAACCACTGTAATTGTGTCTGTTGTTAATAGAATGGTCCTCATTTTTGACGTTTTATGGAAGCAAAAGATCGTAAAAATGTTGATTCCAACATAATTTGGTTTCTTTTGTGTTAAAATAATTGGCCAATAGTTAAAAAACCTTTCAGTAAGTACCAAGGAGTACCAGAATCAATATAAAAGAGATATCCAGCCCTATTAATGAAGAAGATAGTATTATCGTACTGTACATTTGAAATGAAATGCCTGAAATGGTTACAGCAAAAACTCGTACATGCACGGGCCTGTGCGCACACACACACGTACGCACCCATGCACGAACAGACAGACAGACAGACACACACACACACACACACACACACACACACACACACACACACACACACACACACAACAGACGGTTTAAACTGTTTGCTTCCACAATGCCATTATCAATTAACTGTTAATTACTGAATTAACACTCAAAGGAAAAGGTGTTCTGTCTTTACACCGCCCGCACCACAAACACACACACACACACACACACACACACACACACACAAAATGTCGGGTGAACATGGGCCAGTGCTGTTATCAGATATAAATGACCCCCTGCACCAGACTAGACTGTTCAGGTTACTGCAAATCAATACACAGCAAATTACCAACACACGCACATGCACACGCACAGAAATACACACAAACAAAGGCAAGTAACACACACAAACACATACACTAAACAATCTCACATACAATAAAACATAAGTGTGTTCAAAGACTAAAATAATGTGATAAGAGAGTCATTGCTTCATCATTAATCAAACACTGAGAGAGAAAAACACGTTAAGGCAATACCCTCCTGCTTCCCTCTTTATTCTTTATTTTCTCGTAATTTTCCCTTTTTTTTAAACCTATTGTTACTGCTCTCCTGTCATTAGATGTGATACATCCTTTTTATGGATGGCCAGAAAAATTTAAAGAAAGGAAAGAAACAATTGGACAGGTGAGTTGGACAGATGAATCAAATGATGGATGTTTGATGATAGACTGTAAAAAAGATGAGGGAGAAGAGGAGGATACACAGTAGATGATCAGTTCATCAGATGGATGGATGAATGATTAAGCAAGAGATGAACAGAGATGAATGTGTGAAAAAAGATAGGTAAAAATGGATGGCTGGATGAATGGGGAAAAACTGGAAGAGCAGGCGAAAGCTTGACTCTGCTTTTTCTTCCTGTTGTGATCAAACAACAGATCTAATTAGATATTAGAGTTTTTAATGTACCTGGCATTTTCCGGTACGGACATCGTAGAGGGCCACTGAACCCTGGCGAGCTCCAACAGCGATGCGGTGACTGCGGTCACAGTAACCAACCATGTAGAACCTGAACAAGTGGACAACAAACCCAAGTTAACACATTAACATTCAACTGGGCATCATCTAGAAAAGAAAAAAGAAACAGGAACATATCCAAAGACAAAGAATTAACACTCGCGCTGTGTTAGCATTCGTTCCAATAAAACTAAAACCCAAAAGAAACAACTTTCCAACAGTATATCAGCTAAGCAGTAATAGAAATTATGATTGCATAGAGATAAACTGACATCTTAAAATGTACTTTCTATAAAAGCCCCAACGGTTAATTAGCAGAGTGACAAACTTGATTTTAAATGGGTTGTTACTCTAAAAAAAAGGTCACGATTTAGTCCCCTGTGGCCCAAACAGATTCCTACCCTTAAATAATGAGGTAAACATATTTTAGAAAAATCCCTGTGAGCTAAAATGTTCAGCTTTCCAATTATTCTGAACGCTCCGTTTCATTTTTTTCTACCCTTGAATTAGTATTACACAACTCTAAGTCTGCCTTCTATGATTGGTTATCTCATTCCAGGAAGGCAGGACTGGAGTGTTTTTTTAAGCCACAGCGTTGTTAACATTGTTGCGTGTAACTACATGCTAACGGCAATTAAATGTCATCTTGGCTGCCAGTATTGTTAAATTCTCCCAAATTCTAAGTCACATTACTCCTAAAACAATTTTTGTTAATGTAGTATGCAGTTTAAAAGCCTTTATTTGCAATTTTTTACTGTATAAAATGCTGCTATATTCTATTAGTGTCCACTGCTAACTGTAGCAGCTACATAGCTAACGGCAGTAAACAATGTCATCTGGGCTGCCAATGTTGTTAAGATGTCTGGATTTACCCTGCAGAGATCTGAGGAGCAGTTAACCATAGTCCTCAGAAAAGGGCCGGAGTTTAGAATACCAATGCAGAAAGCGGAAGGTGATGGACATCCGGCCTAAAAAGAGGGACATCCAGCGGACATCCAGCGGAGGCACCTGAACAATCCTGGAAGTTGAATGTCGTCGATATAGACTAACCTTTTGCTGACATGTCTTTCTGACAGCCAGTAGGGGATTCCAAAGCAGGGGGTCAGAGCTTCACTTGTGGCTCTGATTTGGGCAAAGGCTTTTTTTGTATGAGGCTTAATCAAACACTGTCTAGTTGAAAAGATCACATTGGGTATGTTCAAGTCATTATATTTATGGGCAGCCAAGAGCTAGAGCTGGCCACAAACCAAGAGGCCTTAATTAATATAACCGCATGCCGCTTCCCACATTGTCCTGTCAGTGATTCCTTACCACAAGGCTGTTTTTTTGGCTGCTGCTCTCCTGTCTAGAGAACTAGTTGCTGCTGGTGCTGGTGCTCACCAAGTACAGAGTGATCACTTCAGTGAGGATATTTAAGAAAGGGGTCTGCCTTTTGCTGATGTCTCTTTCTGACAGCCAGTAAGGGGTACCCAAGCAGAAGCTTCCCTTGTGGCTCAGGCTAGGGCAAAGGTTCAATCAAAGATTGGCATGTCTAGTTTCTTGAAAATGTCACTTTGTTTTTGTTAAACTCATTGGACCTGAGAGACATGAAAGCAGGCAGCACCAAGAATTATATTTCATTGTTTTTCCACGCATAAGAAGTTCAAGTTGTTATATAATATACATTTTCTATAAGATCAGTCTGCACAAAAAATAAAAAATAAAAAATTCCAGCACTGGTTCAATTGTATCAGAATTTTGGATAGTCATCATGGAAACATTAGTTAATCATGTGACAAGAGCTGGAAAAATTGGCAGAACAGGCAGCCAAGTAACAGTACTCGGATCCAAAGGAATCCCAATTGACAGATTGAAAGCACTCTAGGCCAATAGATTTGGTCCCCCCCCTTCTAGGCCCGCCCCTGGGGCTTGTTGGCCCAGAGACACACACTTACCTGCAAATAGCAGGGAAACATTCCTGCAGTCCTTTCTTCTTCACCAGAGACCCTTCAATACAGTACATGATAATATCCATCACCTGAAGAAGAGGAGGGGCGGAGAAAAGGAGAAGAGGAGGAATAGAAGGAGGTGATGATATTTCCCATAATGTTGTTTTTGGAAATTTTGTATTGTAGCTATGGAAAATGAATTCAACATTTTTCACAGATGTTGGTAACTGTTTCTAAAAGCCTTATGCAAGTGGATTGTTTTACTGGTATTGTGGTGAATGCCATCTTCATAATAAGTAGTAAGTAGTAGTTAGTATAACATGTCATATGTAATATGTCATATGTTTACCTCGACCAGCAGATCCACAACGTCGCCAGGCATTTTCTCTATCAGGATGTCAATCACTCGCAGTATCTCAGTCTTGGCTCTGGCCAGAGTGGTGGTGTGAACGTTCTGCTGAGACTGAGAGTTTGCCTGAGCTGCGTTGTACCGATGAACCTGGAAAACAAACAGACGTATACATTTGTTATTAATGGAGAAAGCATATATGAAAGACATGACACAGACAATGTTACATGTTATCTGTGATAACATGTTAGACAATGTTTAGCTTAGTATGTTGTTTGAAAGATTAATTGATTAACTGAATAGTTGTCAGCTATTCAATTAATCACCAACTACTTTGATAATCAGTTTGAGTGATTTCTTTTTATGAAATAAAGTTAAAATTCTCTAATACCAGCTTCTTAAATGTGATTTTTTTTTTTATGTATTCACTCCTCTGTGACAGTTAACTGAATATCTTTGAGTTGTAGACAAAATTAGACATATGAGGACATCATCTTGGGCTTTGGGAAACACTCAGATATTTCTCATTATTTTCTAAATTTTGATAGACCAAACAACTATCAACAAAATCAAGAAAATAATTGACAGGTTAAGTGACAATGACAACAATTGCTTGTCACTTAACCTGTCAGTATTGGGAGTAATGCAATTGCAGTAATTATTCTTTTTTGCTGTAACACAGTAATCTAACACATTGCTCACACAATTTTGGTAATGTTATACCCATTACAATCTCAGTAACACGAGTTATAATGCAATTTAACCCCACATTTAATGGTGTTTTGTTTTTTAAGAATTCATAAACATCGCAAAACACAAAAAGTGTTCCTGTTGCTGCAATTCAATGGTTGATATGACTGCAGAGACAGCCATGTTTACGAGATGGACAATCTCCCATTATTTTCAGGAGTTATTGTGCTGCGTTGAAGCAAGGTGCTGTCCTGTCTCATCTCTGTTCCCCTAATCAGAGCCAGAGATGGTAGGTTCCAGACACCTGTCTCTTAACAGGTAACGGTACATGAGCGGACAGCCGTGTCAGATATAGGTTCCTATTTTAACGGTCTAAGCGCACGGCGTGAAGCGCAAGGCGCAGGTACGTTTAGGGCTCATCCAAAGCCACTTTTGCTAGTTTGACGGCGGAAAACAGGGTCTGAGCGCCAGGTGCATGGTTCAAAAGGGTTGTACTTGGTGTCTTCTAGGGATTGGTGATATGGCCTAAAATCCATGCAGCCTCTTGCGATAATGATATATATCACAATAGAACCATTTCAGAACAGGTTACATATACTTAAAGTAAAACCAAATTGCTAAATGTATTTTTTTTTTTTTCAAAGAATTTTTATTGTCTACTGTTAATTATGTATTTAGTTTGTTATTGATGGTGATATGCCGACGGTGTAGTCGGATGGATATATGACTGAATTGATGATTGGAAAAATAATAAAAAATTGTTCACAAAAAAAAAAAAAAAGTAACATAGTATGTAGTTTTGAGAACATTTATTGTGCAAAACTGTAATTATACAACATAATGTTGCAGATATATAAAATTCCGGTACACTACTTGCAGAGACTTTACCAAAGGAATTATCGCAATAGTGCAATATCATTCAAATCTCTATTGTAGGCCAATTTTGTATTATTTATATTGCATATCGTTTCTAGAGTCCATTACTAGTGTCTTCATTAATTTATAGGTGTAATTTGGGCGTAACATGCAATAAACCAATCAGAGTGTCTTCTCCCATTCCCTTTAAAAGCCAGGCACGGTTGTAACTTGGAGCATTGCTGTTATGATGGCGGATTTGCACCGTCATATTTTTATATGTATGGATGGAAGATGGATGGATCTTTTGCATGTTTGTGTGCCAAGAATGCACCTGAACACACCTCCCTGTAAGACCAGCACGCCCATGGGCGCAGGTGCATTTGCTATTTTAAAAATGTTGGCGCTGGATGGGAAATTGACAACTGCGTCGGTCTAGCATTAGCTAGCAAGTAATTAGCAAAGACACTTGCGTTGGGCTTTGGGCTGCGCAAGATAGTGCCCCAAAACATGTCAGAAATTATTGTTTAGGCTTTTTACACTAATAACATTACATTTTATCAGCAGTGGAAAGTAGTCCTACTATACTATTGAGTATTTTAATTTTCTCCTACTTTACAGTTCTAATCCACTACAATTCAGAGTCAAGTAACGGCTTTTGTTTTACCTCAGTATTTATTTCATAGCTTTAGTTAGACTCTTTTGCCGATTCAAATCAATAATGCAAACTATTATATATAAATGATGATGTAGGCTGTAAGTGGATAAAGATGAGACATTAAGTCTCCTGGTGAAATTCACAAGCCAAGTTATACTTGTGCGGTTATTAAGGTGAAAGTAACTCAAAAGAACACAAAAGTAGCTAAAGCATTACAATTCAGAGACATTATATTGTAATATAACTAATTAGTCTCAAATGACAGTAACTAGTAATCTAT
>NC_045748.1:20320985-20328180 GCF_008692095.1 Etheostoma spectabile | reverse complement strand
ATTTTGGAAGTAACTTGCCCAACATTGATAAGAATGTACTGCTGTGGACGGAGCCACACAGCAAAATGTATTTTAACCACCTAAACAAAAATCAATAGCACTTAAAGTGTAGGCTGTATTGGTAACATTTTCACCGCTTTACCATGCCATCAGACAGCCCTTTCTGATGGGAATCCAGAGGAGGCCGGCGCTGCGATGGCGGCTAAGCCACATGTCGTCAAAGGCCACGACATGGAATTGAAAAGGGCCGCAGCTCGAGAGGTTGCTTATAACCTTGACATCCTTGCCAACGTTGTGAAAGACCACATCAAGGAGGACAACCTGACCGAGTACTCCTCCCAGTTTGGTGTGGTGGATAAGGCTGAGATCATCTTTGACAAGCAGACCTGCCAGAAGAAGGGCTTTGGCTTTGTGTTCTTCGAGGATACAGACTCCACCACCAAAGCGGTTTGCTAATAAAGCACCACGTCATCAATGGGAACAAGATAGAGGTGAAGAAAGCTCTTACAAAGCAGGAGATATCCACCGGTGGCTGCAGAAGAGTTCGAGGATATGGGGGAGGGATATGAGGGATATGGGGGATACGACGAGGGTGGATATCCCATCCAGAGACTAATGAGGAGGTTGTTGTTCTTGCAGCCATATGGACATTTGTCATATTGTAGGGGCTGGCCCCTGTAATCGCAGGCGTGCTGTCTGATGCACCGCTAGGTCCTTAATTTCATGTTAATGCTCATATTCCTTTGTCTCTCAGTGGTGTGTACATGGGACTATGGGTAATGTATTGGCCATCTAGCTAATTTGCCTTTGAACATCACTTTAATGTTGGGTTATTATTTAAAAAAGTATAGAAAAATGAAAAAAAATAGAGTTTTGTTTGACGTGGTTCTTAGAAGAACCCCGTTCTTATTGAGGGGGTTGTAACGACCCCTCCCTTTTCGGCCTGCTGTTGGCTTCTCTGGCTTTAAATGGCTGAGCTGGCAGTTTGGGAGGGTTTGTGGACACCTGGGTAGGCCTCAACCAAGACTATTTATACAAGTCATGTCTGATTGTTTGCTCTCTGCCTTTTCCTCCTAGGTTCCACATCTCCTGGTTTGGGTTTGGTTCACCTCCTTTGTTGCAGTTGTCATTTACCCACACTTCTTTCACTCACTCACTCACTCACACACTCACACACTCTCACACTCTCTCTCACACACACACACACACACACACACACACACACACACACACACACACACACACACACACACACACAAAACTGATATCATTGATTCAACATCTGGTTTGATTCGTTGGTTAATAGTATCCGGTTTACTTTACAATAAACACTTTATATGCATTTTAACCTGTCTGGTTTCCCTTCTTTGTCACATGCATTGAGCCGGTTTATGACAAGTGGCAACCAGACTCCTTTTGGTGTTTTAAAGGGTTAGTTCAAAATTCACCAAAATCACACAATAACCCCAACAAACTAACCGATCGAGGCAGTGTTTAACCAGCAGCTCCCTTGTTTTGCAAGGTAAAATTACTGTTTTTGCCAAAGGAGTCTGAATCAGCTTCAATTTTTCATCAAAAATCACTGTCTGACAGCAAGGTAAAGTGATAAAAATGAAATTGTAAATATAGCATACACTTAAACTGATATTGATGTTTTAGGCGGTCCTTAGGAATATGTTTTTGCTATGTGCCCCTGTCCATAGCAGATGTTTGTGAAGTTGTTTGAACCGATTAGTCTCACCTCTCTTGCAATGGTGGTGATGAAAGCCGGTGGTCGAGCTGTAGCAATAAGAGAGAGGGCATGGCGGGCTGAGCGAGCTGAATCTGCCGGCGGGTTGAGGGGCAAACCCATGGTAACACTGTGAGGAGAGAGAGAGAGAGAACATATTATTTTCATGACAAATCAACATGGAAAGCAATGATTTAAGTTAGGAGAGACAGAACAAGAGAAGGGAACAGAGGTGTAGGTTTGGTTTTAGAAAATAGCAAAATATGTCTTTAAAACATGATACGTTATATAATAAGTATCATCTGTTGTCTATTTGCTTGTCTGAACTGCCAAATGAACGTCATTCTTTCACTGGCAACCTGATTGGTTGCCACTGGATTGCTTTGCTGCTTTTATCAAACATATATGATAATATTTGGTTAAGGGACGATATTAAGTCCAACTCAAACGGTTAAAGTCCTACTGAAGTCACGAATCACTGGTGTTAAAGTCAAAGTCAAGTCAATGCCTCTGGTAAATACTGCATCTAGGGGGACACTTCTCAGCTGTATATTAATCCACATTTGGTGTTCTAGTGAATATTTGGGGCAGCAACACGGTGTATACACAAACAATACTTGTTAGAAGATAAATTCATTGTTGGTTTAGGTCTTTCATGGGATTTGTTGACAATAAGAGAAACATAAAATATCATGAGCAGTATACTTTATAGAGAGATATTTATAATAATCTAAAGAGGGAGAGAGACATTTAAATAGACAATTGTATACAGAGCGGACGAAAACGAGATTAACTGAGAAGCGGCAGAGAGATCGAGCCTTACTAATAAATGGAGTGAAGAGATTAGCGGGCAGCTTATAATGTCAAGGCAGAGTCAATGGGAGCCATTCACCAGACAACGGCGTAATGGACTCCCACAATGCAACAGGAATTAGACACACACACCTTAACAGCTGGCCACACACCCCTCTGAGTGTGAGTGTGAGTGTGTGTGTGTGTGTGTGTGTGTGTGAGAGAGACACAGGGAAAGAGAGGAGAGGCCACCTTGTTAAGAAATGACTCTGGGGATTGAGAGAGAGTGAGAAAAAGAAAGATGGAGGAAAGGGAGAGGGAGGGACTGATTGGTGGTTCGACGGCCGAGCTGAACAATTCATCTCCTCCGATTACAGATCACAAGCTACAGCACTTGTAATTAAGGCTGGTAATATATTGGCAATACATCATCAATATTGAAATGTTTAATTTCATTTAGAGGGGTGGCTGTAATTGGAAACAGTCACAATGTTGATATAAGGCAGCAGGAGTGCAGGGAGCTAATTGTACTGAGAATCACTGAGGTTAATAACCAACGTTTAGAACGTATAATAAAATAATCGGGGTTATTATTAGTTGTAACACACACACACACACACACACACACACACACACACACAGTCATTGTCATTAATAAAAAACAAATTTAGAAGATAAAACTTTTCATAATAATAATTAGGCTGTTCTCATGAACCATTTGTACATAAAACTACAAAATGTAATACAATATAATTTGTTTGTTTTCCACATTTGATGGGTGGTTACCAAAACACAAGACATTCAAACGGAGAAGCTGAGTAAAACAGATATTTGAGTCCCGGAAGCACAGGGACTTAAAGGGATTGTTTTTTTTAACCCAAACTACTTTTTCTTTTCTAATTTTAACTAGTTGTTTTGGTGCCCGGAGACTTGAATATGCATCACAGAGACCTTTTTGTCATTAAAGCTGTCATATGACAGATCGCAGTAACCATCACGTAATCAGCCGTAATTTTGTAAGATATCCTATGTATTGTTTTGCATGTTTTGTACAATATCATACAAACCAGTTCATGAGAATCAGCTGCAGGCTTTAGGTACACATGTTTACAATTTCTTACAACAGCCTAGTCATCTTTACAAAGTTTATTATGTTAAATTTTTGGTGACATTATCGGAAATGTGTCAATTTCATTCCATTTTTATTTGTGAGGTTAGAGCAAAAGATGGTCTTCTTCTACATAGATACATTAGAACATACATTATATATATGACACAAACAAAAGTAAATTTCAAACTAAATAAAAACTAGAACTGTGTCAAACTACATACAAATCAAATCATGACACAAGTGATCTCAGGACAGTCTACAGAGTAGATCTAGACCACACTATGATTTATGAAGACTTAACAATTCCCCCCTAGTGTGGTGGTGATGATAAAACTTCCTTCTAACAGGAAGACACCTTGAACAGAACTTGGCTGCTAGGTGGGAAGCCATCTGCCTCGACCGGTTGAGAGGCAGGGAGGGAGAGGGAGAGAGGGAGAGAGGGAGAGAGAGAGAGAGAGAGAGGAGAGAGAGGAGAGAGAGAGAGAGAGAGAGAGAGAGAGAGAATAATACCTATAATAATTATAGAAATATGACTCATAATCGCAGTTGGTATAATTGAATGAAATAACAAAACGCTGCAATTATAGTAGTAGTGAAGATAATAGAACTGGGACTAATAATACTACTACTACTACTAATAATAGCAGCAGTGGGCGTCAAGCATGAAGTAAACTGGATTATGATTATTTTATGTGGAACTGAGAAGAAACATGCACGCAGGACGCATGACGCTATCTCTCACACACACACACAACACACAACAGTCGTGTCTGCCTATCTTTGTGGGGACGAGTCATTGACATAATGCATTCCCTAGCCCCTTACCCTAACCTAACCACAAACCTAAATGCCTAACCCTCACCCTCACCCTAACCCTAACCATAACCTAACTCTAACCCTACTCCTAAACCAAGTCTTAGTCCTCCAAAAGCCCTTTAACGGTATGGGGACCAGCATTTTGGTCCCCACAAAGCACTCAGGTCCCCATAAGTATACTGTTTTCACAATTTTTGGTCCCCACAAATGTAGCTATACCTAGACTACACACACACACACACACCCACACCCACACCACACACACACACACACACACACACACACACACACACACACACACACACAGTGTCCAGTGTGTGAATCTGGCAACATGACTGTATTCACAGCCAGTATCACGCTGACATTATCCAGTCAATACTGAGTCACAAACATACACACAGTGAGGATTGGAAGTATTGATTTTTGTGTGCGAGGGAGGACTGAATAACCGCGATCACATGTTTAGAGTCATTGCTGCAAGAAACCTAGACTGTGTGTATGAATGACCGACTGTTTACTGACTGGATGGTTTAGTAACCGACATGCTTACTGACTGGTTTCATAATTGGTTTACTGGCTGGTGTGCTCATTTATACTAGCTTTTTTCAACCAAGGTGCTGGCTGGCTTTGTCAGGGGTGCTGTAGAAAGGCATTAAAAAAAAATAACTTCAAATTAACTACAACAAAATGCAGATCATTTGGGACCTCGTGTTTAAATTTATCTCACATGTTCTGTTCTTTAAGTCACAACGGCAGGGCCAGTAGGCTACTACGCACTACTTAAATAGCATACAGTGCAATACAGTGTTGTTGTTTTTGCATTACTGCGGGATGCATGCATGGGAAGTATAAGAGGTTTAGTGAAGCGGTCGGTGCACTCAAGCCAACTCAAGCTGTATAAAAGAAACAAATCAATAGCACCGGTATTAGAAACAGGACACTACAATAAGAAAATCCTAAAGAAATGAAAATACTAGTAACAAAAACAGGTTGATAATAATGGAAACAATTTTAAGATATGCAAAGCCATAAAACAAGAATGTCATTTTTTTAAAGAAAATAAAAATAAAACAATAAAATAAAGTAATAGGTGAAAATTAGGTGAAATAAATAAAAAATAAATCATAAAATAAGCACACCCCCTCTTGTGTAGCTGAGTAAGGCCGTCAGATTGTTCATCTTTTAATACATTTGAGACTTAGGTGACTTGAGATTTTGAATAGAAGAATTTCATAATTATTATAATTGAACCGATATCCATTCTGGACAAACATATCACTTTGCCAAAGCCAGGCAGGATCCGACCTGCATCATGATGGAGGGCCAGCTGAAGTGTGTTGACCCATGTGGAGAGACCCCTAACACAGGTTTTATTCCACGTCACTGTGTTGCTCTAACTGGGATATTACTGACTAACTGGTTTCCTCAGACTTTCTGACAGAGTAAGTGGATTTTTGCTGACTGGTTCAATGGCTGACTTGAACCTGAAGGGTTCAATGACTCAGTATGGTGCCTGTGACAACCCACTCGCCATCTGCTCTACGGCTGCATGCACACTGTCCGCAGCTATTCCCAGTAACCAAAGT
Organism: Etheostoma spectabile; assembly: GCF_008692095.1. Lineage (NCBI taxonomy): Eukaryota > Metazoa > Chordata > Actinopteri > Perciformes > Percidae > Etheostoma > Etheostoma spectabile. The sequence continues at coordinate 20,322,146 of NC_045748.1, read as the reverse complement.
GAGCGCTGTGGAGAAACTTGAATGCGGCACAAAGTAAGGTTGCTGTTAAAGTACATAAAAAGCAGCATGTTGGCATTCAGGCTGTTCCCATAAACTATTTGTACACATTTCTACAAAGCGTATAGGTAAAACTAACGACCACTGGTATCCGGCTCACACAGCTTTTGTTGGCTAAACTTAACTGTAATGATCGCTGTCACGGCCGTCACCTCACAATGACCAGTACACTGCTCACAGTCACCTTTTGTCAGCTAAATGTAACTGTAACAGCCGCTGTCACGGCCGTCACCTCACAATGACCAGTACACTGCTCAGAGTCACCTTTTGTCAACTAAATTTAACTGTAACAGCCGCTGTCAAGACCGTCACCTCACTACGACCGGTACCTGGCTCACAGTTTCATAAGATATTTTGAATTTGTTGTGCCATTGTACAGTATGTGTGTTTTGTACTTGCTTTGTTGTTCTTCTTGTATTAAAAACACATTGGCTTTTTTGATTGAATAACTCACCTTTAAAATCACCTTTGTGTCACTTGTTGCAGTTTGTTGTTAAATAGTGGAATGGGTAACTTTTACCAGATCTGGGACCCCTTCCTTTACTATGTATTGAGAGCAGATTTGTCACATGTGATGGAAGAGCCTGAGAACAAACAGTGGCGCTTTGCGGTACCTAAGATTACAGAAATATGTTTGTTTTATTTTTTTCTATATAATGGACCAGAAAGAATTAATTCAGATTCCCAACCAAGATTTGGACTTACTTGAGAGGGTGGGGGGTAGACATGTTTGTTCAAGACATGTAATTGCATTTCCTGGAATTTCTCTGTTATGTTGTGGAAAAAAAAGAAAAAGAAAATGTTGGTAAAAAAAAATGGTCGAATGGGCTAATTGTTGCTTGTGGTCATTGGGGAAGAAAACATCCACTGCAACTGCGATTATAACCAGTTTGTTGTCACCTACTGTCAGATACCAAATTACCTCCAATAAATGGGCAGTAATGCTTGGCGCACCACAATGATGCAAAGCAGAATCCACACTTAAAACTTGCTTTGACAGGCGACATAAAGGAAGATGTACGCTTTATTGGAAGTGTTATCAGTGTTTTTAACAGTATTTTTCAGTTCTACAATACAACTTTGTCAGTTTACTCTGAAATTCAT
>NC_045748.1:20319786-20320975 GCF_008692095.1 Etheostoma spectabile | reverse complement strand
TGGTTTCCCACCACCAATGCAGAGCAGCACACAGCCGTGGCCCTAAGTTTTTCTTTTGGGAACAATCATTTATGCCAAACGGAGCTAGGGTACCAAAGACAAACAAGCCAGTCACCAACAACACAACCACATTTTTCATTTTAAGAGGGATGCTTAAAGAAAGCATGTAACCGGCCTTACTCGTTGAATTAAGAATGGATTTATTGAGTGGGACACTTATGGACAAGCAGATTGAACTAGTTTGCTTAGTTGGGTAATTGGATGGTTTCCTAACTGACTGGTTAAGTTACCTATTCACTGGCTGGTTTGAGAATGGACTTACTGACTGGGACACTAATTGACTCATCTTTGATCGAGTATTGGTCAGACGATTCAGCCTCTAGAGGCAACGGCCAGAATTCTGGGGTTTCTGGGTAGCCAGTGGACATCCTGGCCAAATTTTGCATTTTTTGCCAATGCGTTCAACCTCTTTTACTTTCAAGGTCTGTTTACCTGCATGTAACCAAAGCACGCTCAAATTGGATTAGTCAATAGTCAATATTACTTTGACTACAAACGGAAACCAGAATGCTTCCAATATCAAATTCTTGTCCTGTTGCCTGCAGATTTTGCATTCCTATGCAGACATCAGTATATAGAGATTACATATTCACTGACTGACTTTTCTTACCGTGGTGGAGAGGTTTGTGTGTCCCTAAGAACCTTAGGACTGTGTTGTCTGGAGCTTTGTGCTCCTGATAGGGTCTCCCATGGCAAAGTGGTCTCAGGGGAGGGGTCAGACAAAGAATGGTTCAAAGGCTCCTATGAAAAAGCGAGGAAGGGATCGAGGGACTCTGCCAGGAGGAAGCCCGGGGCCCCGGTCTGGAGCCAGGCCCAGACGGCGGGCTCGTCAACAAGCACCTGGTGGCCGGGTTTGCCACGGAGTTCGGCCGGGCAAAGCCCAAAAAAGCTACATGGCACCTCTCTCTCCAGCCCATGGGCCCACCCCCTGTGGGAGGAACCAATGGGGGCTGGTAAGCTGCCACATGGGTGGCAGCGAAGGTCAGGGGCTTCAACAAACCAGACGCGGACGGAGGCTGGCTCTGGAGACGTGGAATGTCACCTTTCTGTGGGGGAAGGAGCCGTAACTTATGCGGGAGGTGGAGCGCTACCAGATCTGGTGGGGCTTACCTCTACGCACAGTCTCGGT
>NC_045748.1:20319510-20319776 GCF_008692095.1 Etheostoma spectabile | reverse complement strand
GAACCATACTCCTGGATAGGGGTTGGACTCTGTCCTTTCCGGAGTTGCCCAGGGCGTGAGGCGCCATGCGAGTGTGGCGATACTCACAAGCCCCCGGCTGAGCGCCGCTGCATTGGCGTTTACCCTGGTGGACGAGAGGGTCGCCTCCCTACACCTGTAGGTGGTGGTGGGGGGGGGAGGGGGAACTCTGACTGTTGTTTGTGCATATGCACCAAACAAGAGTTTGGAATATTTGGCCTTCTTGGAGACCTTGAATGGAGTCCTGT
>NC_045748.1:20318927-20319500 GCF_008692095.1 Etheostoma spectabile | reverse complement strand
AGTAGGGGACTCCATAGTTCTGCTGGGGGACTTCAACGCACACGTGGGTGGTGATTCAGATACTTGGAGAGTCCTGAGTGGGAGGAACGGCCTCTCTGATCTAAACCAGAGTGGTTGTCTGTTGTAGGACTGTGCTAGTCATGGATTGTCCACAACAAACACCATGTTCGAACATAGGGATGCTCATAAGTTAAAGTGGTACCAGAGCACCCTAGGCCAAAGATCGATTAATTTTTTAATTGTTTCATCTGATCTGAGGCTGTATGTTTTGGACACTCGGGTGAAGAGAGGGGCAGAGCTGTCAACTGATCACCATCTGGTGGTGAGTTGGGTCAGGGGGTGGGGGACTCTGGACAGACCTGGTAAGCCCAAATGGGTGGAGCAGGTAAATTGGTAGCGTCTGGAGGAGGCCCCTGTCCGACGGACTTTCAACGCACACCTCCACCGGAGCTTTTTGTGCACCCCTGTGGAGGCTGTGGGCATTGAACCTGAGTAGAAAATGTTAAAAGTTTCCATTGCTGAAGCTGCAGCAGGGTCCTGTGGTCTTAGGGTCTTAGGTGCCTCAAGGGGCGG
>NC_045748.1:20318809-20318917 GCF_008692095.1 Etheostoma spectabile | reverse complement strand
ACACCCTGGTGGACACCGGTGATCAGGGAAGCCGTCTGACTGAAGAAGGAATCTTTCCAGGATATGTTATCCCAGAGGACTCTGGAGGCAGTTGCAAGGTACCGACAG
>NC_045748.1:20318734-20318799 GCF_008692095.1 Etheostoma spectabile | reverse complement strand
CGAAGGGCTGCAGCCTCTGCCGTGACAGAGGAAATGCAGCGGTTGTGGGAGAAGTTTGGAGAAGA
>NC_045748.1:20318633-20318724 GCF_008692095.1 Etheostoma spectabile | reverse complement strand
AAGGACTTTCGGTTGGCACCAAGGCACTTCTGGAAAACCGTTTGCAACCTCAAGAGGAGAAGCAAGGAATCATCCAAGCTGTGTACAGTAA
>NC_045748.1:20318529-20318623 GCF_008692095.1 Etheostoma spectabile | reverse complement strand
CGTTGTTGACCTCAACTGAGGAGGTAATACAGCGGTGGAAGGAGCACTTTGAGGCACGTCCAGCTGGGAGGAGGCCCCGGGAAGACCCAGGACT
>NC_045748.1:20310285-20318519 GCF_008692095.1 Etheostoma spectabile | reverse complement strand
ATTATATCTCCAACCTGGCCTGGGAACGCCCCGGGAACCCCCAGTTGGTGTGGCTCGTTAAAGGGAAGTTTGGGGTCTCCTGCTGGAGGTGCTGCCCCCGCGACCCGATACCTGATAAGCGGATTAAGATAGATGGATGGATGACTGACTTTTACTGGTTGGTTTGATAAAAGGTTTAATGGATGATAGGTTTTCTCAGTTATTTATTGAATGTATTACTGGATGGTTTACTGGCTGGCTTGGATACTGACATATGAGATAGTTGACTGACCAATTGAGTAACTGGATTACTGACTAATTCACTGGGTGATTAGTCTCTCAATGCCCAATCCACAGCTTTGTGGAGTAAGGTATGGCTACACCACTTGTACATTCTTAGATAGGATAGAAAAACGCTCTGGGTGGTTTGCATTTCTTTAAACCAATCACAATTGTGTGAAAATAGACAAAGTTCCCTCACATCTTTCTTATGACTTTGTATGCTGTTGTGGTGCTCCTCAAAAACTACTTAATAAACCAGTGTGAGTCATCTCTGACTCATGCACGATCATTATAATCAACTGACATAACCGTTATAATTCATTTAAAAAAAACAACGAAGCCACCCCAATACGTTTATTCAAATATAATCATCACTATTCCTAAACCAAACATTGATTTTAACATTATTGCCATTATAATTGTTAGTTGTAGTATTTCACAGATGGATAATGAATGGTCAAACCCACCCATTGTTTTTAACAGAACTGTATGTAACTCACATTTCCAATTTGTCCAGCCTGTTTCTTATGTTTACTATTTTGTGAGAACCTTAAGTCTGAGTCTGTCAAATTCCCTTCACTTTCGGTTTAACTATTATTGAATCGTGTTGTTTTCTCTTCTACACACACACACACACACACACACACACACACAACAGCAGACATATTTATACTCATTTAACCAGACTGACCCAGCCGAGTTCAGTCCTAAAGGATCAACTTATGTTGGCCAGTTAGATTTTAGCAGAAAGCCCACACAGACAGCAGACAATCACACCCACACACACACACACACACACACACACCACACCACACACACACACACACACACACACACACACACACACACACACACACACACACACACACACACACACACACACACACACACACACACACACACACACACACTTCTTTGTACCAAACATGAGAAGATGCCCCTGAATTACTTTCTCTGTGATCTCTGACCTCATACAAAATGCTGCATTAGCTTAACCACAACCTCACTAGGACTGTTTGAAGGCAGCCATAACCTTTGACCTGCTCTCTGCTGGATGTGATGTTGATGGTCCAGGAGGCAAAGCAGACTGCTGCTGTTAACATCTGTGGTCTAACACCAACTTCTGAATGGGTCAACTCAGTAAGTCTAACGGTCACGGTTTCAGTGACTGATATGAGTAAAAACTGATCAGAGAAATTAATCTAAAGTGTGCTGTTACACAAACATCCCATAGAAAAAATTACAATATGGGCAATATGTATGCTATGATTACAATTGTGTCAACACCGGTCTAAGGAGCCGACTGGCTTGTGCCTGGGATGTTTGTCAGTACATAAGCGTATATCTCTATTTTTAGTTTAGTAAAAGACAAAAATATAAAGGGCTCACACTCTAAGGAGTAGGAAATTACAAAATTATTTACAATTAACAATCTGGCCACTAGTTTGTCTGGTTTCATGATACCACATGAATACAAACAAACACATATGCACACAGACAGAGGACTAACATGTCTGAGCAACGCAGACATCGTTACATCATCATAATGTCCTGTAATCAGATTACAGCCTGGCTTCCATATCTCAGTGTGTCAGCTGTATAATGTGTTTCTGTGTGTGCGTGTGCGTGTGTGCGCTTACATTTGTATCTATAGGCAGGCTGTTGTCTGTACTCTGGAATCTGAGAGGGAAGACTGAGCAGTCAAACAGACAAACGCTGACAATAATTAAACCAATCAGTTCCTGAACAGAAACTGAAATACAGAACCACTGTGATACACAGTGTCTTTTCGTTCACTTTGTATTTACATGTACATCTTTTTGTATCACTTGAATCACTTGCTATGTAAACTTTGTTTTTAATGCACAGGATGTATTTAGAGCTTTTTTTAAAGTATTTTAAGTAAGAATCACATCTTTTCAGTTCCACTGTATGCTGGCCATTAAAAAGACTGACCATTTTAATATTTATCCCTCAAAGTCCAAGTCAGTTAAGACAACTCCAAGTAAAGTTGCAAGTCTTGTTAAAGCAGGTTCAAGACATGTCCCAAGTAAATTGAGTCTTAAATCTGGCCAGTCAAAGCCAGTTTAAAGTCAAGTCACAAGTCATTTCTCAAGCTCTTTCTCATTGTTTAAGTGGCATTTGATATTATATATTTCAACATATAGCACACCCTGCAGGATTTCTTGGACATACAGTATTTCTTGGCAGTTAAAAAGGAAAACTTTGTACACACATTACAAAATATTGTGTATATTGTATAGAAATTTACCTTTACTCAGGTCCTCTTACTTTATATATGTATGTGTTTATCTTTTATCAGAATTTAAAATTTTGATAATTATAATGTTTAGTAATTTATGAATAACTTTTGAGTTTGTGTGTGTGCCGTGGACTCACTTGGCCAGCTGCTTCTCGGCGTCAGCACAGAGCTCCAACAGCCCCATGAGCACCGCTGACACGTCCATATACGGCTCCCACACGGTGAAGCCTCGGCCAATCAGATCGATGGCGGTGCGGCGGATGGTGCTGTGGGGAGGCAGCTTGGGGCTGGGGGGCTGCAGCAGCAGGAAGGTCAGCGCCTTACCTTCAAACGGTAGAAACAGTACACTGCAAATTATTTGGTTCTTACAAAGATAAAAAAACAGAAGTGTTAGATAATTTATCTTTTTTAAGAGTGAATTTCTTATTTTAAGTGTTCAACTTTACACTATAATCTTCAATCAAGCAAGCTTGTGAAGTGACATTGTCTTGCAGCATGGACAGATAATTTCACTTGTTTTGAATACCTCTTCCCTCAGATTTAGTGTTTTTATCCTCTTTTTAGACACGCCTTTGTTGTAGTGTAGAATCAGTGTAAAGTAAAATAGAGTCGGGAGACGGATGTCACTCTGTACTCTGTAACACTGTTGGAGCACACAGCACATTTTTATGTGACTTAATCATTTCATTTCACAATTTCTTTCACTCCTTAAGTTGCAGGAGTGAATTATATAATATATATATATATAGAGAGAGAGATAAATAACATGTGATAAAGAAGGATAAAATCAAATTTCAGACACTGCAACTGTATCAGCCACCATCATGCCTCTTATTTTCCATTTTTTATAATCTTTTCTGAAATAGGACATCCAATCTGCAGTTATGTGTTTATTGGACAGTACACATTGAACACTAACATAAATGTGAATGCACCAGAGGGTTTGGCAATATTGCATTCTCAAAAACTTTGAAGCATCTGAACATATTATGGTTAACAAAACGACCGTATCAGCAAGTCACAGCCTTGCTCACTGCAGCAACCTGGCTGGAACATGACATTTCCATGAAGTAACTCCTAACTTCTTATAAGCAAAAAATACACATCCTAACATTTCAAATGAGGTTCTGGTAAAAAGAACGCACGCACGAACACACGCACAAACACACACACAAACACACGCAAGCACACACGCAGGCAGGCACGCGCGCACAGACACACACACACACAGAGAGAGAGAGAGAGAGAGAGAGAGAGAGAGAGAGAGAGAGAGAGAGAGAGAGATGAGAGAGAGAAAGATAAAGACAGCGCACATATGGAGGTCACTTCATAGCTGACCTGACATTTGAGCCAGTCTCTGTGGGGACGGACTGACCATTAACGCTCCTGAAAATACCCCCTCCCCCCCCCCCCCCCCCCCCCCCACCCCACCACACACACACACACACACACACACACACACACACACACACACAAGTTCCTGAGCTTTAAGCGTTTCCTCACAAAGTGCTTCAAAAAGTCAGTCAGAGGAAAATCAACTTTTGAAAATATTAACAGAAAATCACATGTATATACATTCAGTTATCGTACATGAAGTGGTCTTCTATTCATGGATTCAAAGTCAGTGATGTACATGCAGAATATTCTGGACTGCAACTACGTTGTATTGTTGTAGCACAGAGACACTACATTAGCATTAGAAATGCTCTTTTCTTCTTCTACTGCTTCAGTTTTATTGTAATTTTACTTGAAATTTAAATGCAAAAAAGTCCTAATATGAAGAAACATATATATAACAGATCATTTACTAGATCATTAAGTATTTATAATCCTGTGGTGGCTCTTAAGGTCCTCCAGTCTCCAGACACACAGAGCTAATGTCATCATCTGGATCTCCTGGCATTTAATCATCAACCCGCCTTAAATGGCAAACCCCCCTTCCTTATTGGTTTATATCTACGCAGACACAGCATATGGATGGGGCTATGAAAGATATAGCTAGAGGCTAACCATGTTAGCATTGCTGGGTACGACTGTTACAATATATACTGGCAACGACAGACAGAGCGCTAACTGTGTTAGCATCATTGTGCGACGTTGTTATGGGTAACATAGATGGACATTGCTGCGCTAACATTATTAGCAGCTATGTTGTAGCGGTTTGTAAATACACAGAGTCAAACATGCAGAAGGGGTGTGTTGTTAGCATGTTGTGACTGAATCAGTGATGGGTTGGTGAACTCTGACCTTTAGCTAACTACCAGTAAGCGCTTAAATCAATCAGGTTTTTGTTACACACAACAATATACATACCTCCAGTTAGTTACTGGTATTAGTACAAATCATGAAGAAATCTATTAAACTTTGAGTAATACCATTCCTGTGTGCTTTTTCCACCTAACTCTCTGGAGACATGCACCAGTTTGATTCCATTTAGTATCCAATAGCCTGGGAGTTTCCCATCTTCTACTTTCACTATTACAACACTGACTCTAATCAGCACCTGTTTACTGGTTTCACTTATTATTTATTAATCATTCTCTATTTCTGAGCTATTCATACAGTTCATATTGCAATATAATACTTTATATAATATAATACTTTTGTATGAGTAAGCACATCGTGAGGAATGTATGTGCATTGTAAGCAATTTACATTTACTCCGTTACATTTACTTAAGTAAGATTTTGAAAAAAATCATATTGGTTTTTTTTTTGGGGGGGGGGGGGGGGGTTTAAACATTTGTTTGTTTTTTAATTCTGAAGTAACAGTACTTTTACTTGAGTACAATTTGTAGCACTCTACCCACCTTTGCATGTAACCTAGCTGTGTGGACGGCACCATTATCATAATACAATTATTAATTGTATTGGATGCTTGGTGTTGTTCCAGCTTTCATTTTTGTATTTTCTGTTTTAATTTATCGCTACATATACTGTGAATGGGGAAATATTAAAACACAAAGACTCACATCTCAGTAGGCCAATGGCCTTCAAGCTGAGAGCCTCAGACAGGATAAGGAAGTTAGAAAATACTGAAACGTGTTGTTTTGGTCCTTTCTTTCAATGTGCTGAAAATAAGAAAAATAGAGAACACCAGCCTTCTTCTTTGAAAAATGAAAACAAAATGTTACCAGGATCTTTTTTTAATATAAAAAGAAAAAATAATTGCCTAAATGTGCAATATCTGTGTAGTACAGAATATGATAAATGCCATTTGCAAACTTCTGCCTTCCTTCTAGTGATAGGACATCAATTTAACATTAGTTTCAAATAAACTGATAATCGATAAATAAAGTGTGTAGGTGACTGTGTGGGAGGATGGGATGGGGTGGCATTATAATTTGGGGGTCATAGGGCAAGAGGTCATCAGTCAAATTTAAAACCCTGACATTGTTAATGTGTGTGTATGTGCTCTTCACACAGTCCCCCATCACAGAACATGCCTCAGTGGTTATGAAGTCAAAGTTCAACACTGTGAGCAATGACTGAGTGTGCGTGTGCATGTGCGTGTGTGTGTGTGTATAATAAACCTGACACCCACATAGAACATAGAAGCCTCTTATAATTGTTTTTGTCCTGGACTGTTAAAGATGGCCATTAACAACCAGTGATCTGGTCAGAGAGCCGGAAGTGAGAGACGTAAAGGACTTGGGTCCATTTCTCAAAGCGGACATCTTTGTTTAAAGGCGGGCTCAGGCTCAAATTAACCAATAGCTATTGACAAAGCATCAGCTGGCTATAATGAGCTGTTAGTTAGAGCAGTAAACATGTCACATCAACACAGAGAGGGTGATTAGAGCAAGAGGAGAAGGGAGAGGGTGAGGAAGGAAAGAAAGAAGAAAGGAAGTAGGAAGGAATAAAGGAGGGAGGGAGTAGGGAGTGTGAAATAGTGACAGATTGGTGAGGTCTAAAGTTTACCAGGCCGTGTCGACCACTAACAGGCTTTCTAGTTTCTTTCCTACACCCCCCAACCCCTTCCTCTGTTTAAGCATAAATGAGAGGTGAAGGTAAATCAATGGGGACTTGGTTAGTGGATGAGAGCCGGATTGGACTCAGTGCAGGGTAAGGGAGAGAGAAAGAATTAAAAAAAATAAAATGAAATAAAATAAAGATACTAAAAGAGAAAGATTAAGATTGAGGTGGATATCTATAAATGGATATCTATAGATCTATACAACGACTGCGTTCATAAAGAATGCCTGTGTAAAGCTCCACAAGTAGCTGACAGCTAGCAAATTGGTTTGCTTCAGCAGACTATTGTACTATCTACCATTAGCATAATCCTAGCTAACTAGCATGTTAGCAGTTCATCAGCTGCAGCAGTTCACCAACTAGCACTGCAAGAAGTCTCTACTGTAAATCTAGCTTCAAGCACAGTCACCTATTTTTGGAGGACGCGCACATTACTTTCACTTTGCCATTTTCAGGTGTGACGAGGCACTTAACTCTCAAGTCTTGCTAGCCAAAGTTAAGACCAAAATGCAGCTTTACTGAAATGATTAAGTAGTAAGTAATCATTAAAAAATATCCAAATAATCTATGGTCAGTCCAAAATTAAGCTACTGTTTCCATTACTACGTTTAATTATTTGCTAATTATTAATAACTTTGCAAAATATTTGATTGCCAGGATTTAGCTAACTACCTAAAAGCCTGAAATGTTGCTAACGATATACTAACCATAAAAAGTTGCTGAACACTAATATGGACAAACACTTCATCATAAAAAACCAACACAAGTAAAACATCACAACAAATATTTGCTAACCAACATCAATAAAATGAGAAATCTGAAAAGTCTTAGGGGGAAAATGATTTGCACATTTCACTACTATGATGACAAACATATTAACCCCTTCTTAGCTTCTAATGGTTTAATTGGTTACTTTGAGCTACTTTGTTACTATGAGTTGAGTGTAAAATATGAAATGTTCTAAATAAATAACAAAATGTTCTAAATAAAAAAGATAAACACGTTTGGAATTATTCTTACAACTGAAATACATCTTATTTTATTACAGAGGGACAGCACCAAAAAAAGGTACCGTTGGGTACAGGAAGTAAATTTCAGGTACAGATACCGGTACCCAACCCTAGCAATGTGTGCAAATTTTAGATGAAGTTCTTAACAATAAATCCAAAACAAAATGCAAATGAATGTGTTTCCCTGCACTACTGTTGCCCTGATATTAGGAGCAGAGGAAGATTTTTAGTTGGTGGTGCTAATTCTCCAGAGAGTAGGGTGCGATGAGATGGTGTAATCAAAAGAGCGCTTAGCAAACCTCAAAACAAGGTTTAGGTTCCATCACCTGCTTGTCCCTGTTCTATCTTCTACAGTACAAAATAAAACTAAATTTCCAATCTGCTCTCATGAATTTTTTAAAATGCCACCGTTCACGGTGAATAGGCCTCAGAGGGCACTCAAGGTATTTTGACATTTACTGCAAGCATTATTGTCCAGAGATGATACACAGATGTACAGTTTGTCTCTTTTATCCTGTCCAATCACATTCTCCCTTTCCTCAGTCTTCATCTGTCCTTCCGTCCTTGCTTCCTTAAGCTCAATCTCCCCCTCAATCTTCCCTACATTTCCCCCTTCGCCATATGAAAACATCAATCTATACTCCGCTGTGTAGACTACTGTACCTTCCCTCTCTCTGGGTGGACAGCTCTCATTCATCACACACACACACACACACACACACACAC
>NC_045748.1:20302642-20310275 GCF_008692095.1 Etheostoma spectabile | reverse complement strand
ACACACACACACACACACACACACACACAATGCTGTGTGTATGCCAACAACAACGATCCATCTTTCAATTTTATAACAGAGCGAGGAGAGGGGGAGATGGAGAGTGGAATGAGGAAGAAAACAACTGACTGAATGAGAGCGGGAAAAAAAGAGTAAAAAGAAGAGAAGGCTACAACAGAGGAAGAGTCAGGAAAAAGCAGCATAATAACGTGAGAAAGGAACAGTTGAGAAAGAATAAAAAATGTCCTCAAATGTCAGCAGACAATCTATAATTGTCTGCTCCAGCTTTTTATTAAGTAATAACACATTTTAGGGTTCAGCTAGTCTGTGGGGTCAGTTAAAGGAGCAGGTTGCTCTGTGGAGACAGAGAGCTTATAGATGAACCACAAGAATGCAAGCCCAGCCTAATACAAATTGTCAAATTTATATTCTGTTAACCATATTAGCGTGATGTGCATCATGGCTGCTAATTAGCGATATCTTATAAAATACAGTAGTTACAAGGCAAATGGTAACAGTCAAGGTCTTCATGCAGGTCACTGTCCAGGAGAACAACCTCGACGATTACCTGACAGTGCAGCGTCACGTCTCATGAATCTCTCGTCCATCTTTAAAACTGTCACATCGCCTTGACCACCTCACATTTTAGTCCCAGACAGCTTTGCTCAAGCATGACTTCCTTGCAACTAATGTCATGTCCAAACATTACCTCGTATATTTCAGCCGCTGTACGACTCTTTTCTGTCAGCTGTGAAAATATCATGTTAATTGATTCACCTATGTACGGGCTTAGAGGTTTGAAATGTTAAGTTCTTTTTGCTCTTGGGTGACATTTTTTTTTTTTATCAAAGTGGTCCATAAATGGAGCAGAACATGTATCCTTATATGAAAATGAGCACATTTTAACAGGGCAAAGTTTTATCTGGGCAAAGTTCTAGTTTAACTACTTAATGCTAAGACAACATTAAACACTAATGATGTTGAGAAGTATAGTTTAATCTGTTATGTGAAAAAATGTATCATAAACAATCAAAAAGTCAGATGGGCAAGTGAAAGGTTTTGAATGGGAGGAGCTCTACCCCAAGGATCAATAAGTTGTCATCTGATGACATGGGTGTGTGTGTGTGTGTGTGTGTGTGTGTGTGTGTGTGTGTGTGTGTGTGTGGTGTCCACACAGGTGAGATGACCACTGTGTACAGGGCCAACATCACGTTTCACAGTCTATCAGTGAGAGTACAGGCTCTGTCACTGGGCGGATGGCCCCTAAGGCAGCCAATCAGAGCTCAGGGGCAGCAGGATGGAAGAGCAGCTCTGCTTAGTGCAGGTTTGATGCCCACCAAGGTCCAATGCTGCAGGCACAGCTTGGTACAGGCTGGGCCCAGTGAATGTGTGTGTATGTGATGTGTGTGTGTGTGTGTGTGTGTGTAAGTCAGTGCCAAGCTTCTTAAAGGTGTCAAGCTTGGAGGGTAAAAATCAATCCCATCTCTCTCCTTGCCTCTAATCCAACACCAAAGTTTCTACTTTGTCAGCTGAGTAGTTCTGAGTTTGGAAAAAACATGATTTTGGACCAAAACAGGAACTACTGCAGATTTCAGTATCTGTCTGAAGGTAAGAGATGTGTTCAAAGTAGTCCTGTAGCAGTCCTGTGAAGCCACACATATATGCACATGTACCTAATATGATATCTGGTAGCAAACCCTAAGACTAGACAAGCAATCAATGGTAAGAAACCAAAAGGTGGTCAAGATGGTTTCTCTGTCTGGCAATAATGGAAATACAGAATACAGCCCAACCGTGCAAGTAAGACATTAAACAGATGAAACAAATTATAGGAAAAAAAGGATTACAAAGAAAGAAAATCAATAACAGTATCAGGGCCACTTCTGCCACTGTTTTCTGTCCCACACCCGCTGGCTTCACTTGCAAACAGCACAATGTCTCCTTTTATTGACACAAAAGCTGAAACATCCCTGTTTGCAAATTGCAATCGAAATGCAAGAAGAGCATTGTAGATTGATTTTTTTATGATTTTGCAATATGTAAGAAAAGAGATGTTTAAATGACAGGAAAACATATTGGCCAATCTCATGCACTCAAATAACAATCTTTATGGGGGACTGGATGATATTGGTCTATACACCTAACATGGTAGAAGATTTTGAGCTAAGTTAGCATTAGCTTCTGCTTTTAACTTTAGAGCAACTGACTCCTGGAACAAATTAAAGCACTTCCTTAAAACCTGCAAACTTCTAATTGCTTTACATAATTGTACTTTCTTTTGCATCCTTATTATCCTAATCTATTTATCAAATCATGTTTCCAATTCAGAAAGTTTCAGTGTCTTTCAATTTTTCTTATGATGGTGTTGCATCTTTTATGTTGCAAGATTATGACAAACAGATTAAGATCATGAAACAGAATGAAAGTTTAGGTCTACCCTACTTTGTTGCTTTGAGTTCCTTCCAAAAAGAGCACGTCACTTCTTGAAAATGGTCTAAATGGAATTGTAGTCTTTCTTTTTTAAAGGCAAGAAACTACTACTAACAAAAATACAAAATGACTTCAGGGACAAACAGTAAATGATAAAAATGGTAGAAAACAACTATAGTTCTTTATATATAAAATCAGGACGCGTTGAATATGTTAATACTTTAAGTTGAATAAAAGAATGAGTATTTTATAATTGTATGGCTTATAGTCATCATGCATTGTGAAAATGGTAGAATCAAGCACATGTACCAAAAAAAAGCTCAGAAAAGTAGAACCAATATAAGTGCATTATGCTTTGTATATACATTATATATATATTCATGTGACAAAAAAGACCTTGATCTATAATTTAAGCCATTTGTTTTAAAAATTAGATAGAGTATGAAGAAAATCTGAGAAAATAATTCATAGGGACAGAAGTTTTGCTGCATAACAGGAATGATCCAAGTATAGCAACGAGTGTGTTGTCTCTGTACATACATGTATGCCTGGCCAGTGAGTAGTTGGATGACCCTCCACTTGTCAATCCGAAGCCCTCAGGCGCCTGTCCGCCGGCTCGAGCCCGTGCTGAACCCTTTGGAGGTTCAATCTCAGCGCCAAACTCCGCCCCGATGACCCCCAGCAGCACAATGGCGGTGGCTTGTTTACGGCGCTCCTCGTATGAGTTGGAGATTTTCTTGGCGTTTGGTGGAAGGTTGGACAGACAGCCTGGTAGAGAGACAGAGAGAGAGAATAAGTGTCTTGTGGTGGATAATGCTGATTTAGCAGTGTTTACCCTGCTCTTAAGAACAGGAAGTTCCACACTTAGTTATTTTATTACTGAGGTCTGTACTTTAGTCACAGAATAAGAGCTCCATGTCAACCGAAAAAACTCCATTCACTGATGAAGACCGTGAGAAGTGATAAAAGCTCTGGAAAAAGCTATTATTTAAATAAAAAGTAACTTTTAGGTTTAATGATCAAACATCCCTGTGTATTGTATAGTTGAAATAATCTGCTTTAAGTTGCATAAAAGTACATTTTAGTCGACAAAATCATCTTAACGCAAGATTACTTTTACCAAGGTCAAGAAACAATTGTCTTGCTCAAAATCAAAAATGTTGAGACCCCCTTTATGCTTTGTCAGCACCCCAGAGCCTCTGCAGATCCCAAACAACATGATAGTGGGTCCCAACACACAGAATTTGCTGTTGGCCCCTGCTGATGCATCCAACCAAACAAGAACCAACTCACGTATCCATATCATATAAACAAAAGTCATAACATTGTAATTTGCGTCATATCTCAAATGTGCCTCCTGCAAATATGAAAAACCATGAATTTAAAACACTAAAACTGCCAACAACTACACGTAATGTCCATCAAATGAAAAGGAAACATTAAAATGCAAAAGCTGCAGGACCTAAAACACAAATCTGAACTATAAATGCTGCTTTCAACACACTTTACTGATTTTGGTGACTTACTAAAGGTAGATAAGTAAAGAACATTTGCAGTTTATTGTAAAATGTCTAAATATACTGCTTATTTCTTTCTTCCATCCTACTTTAAGAGATGATTTAGCTGAATAGAGAGCGCATGGGGGACCACCGTTCTCATTTCTTTCTTTTCTTCCTTTTCATGGTGAAAGGTGGTTCAAAAAAACAGCAGGCCTGTGAGTCTCCAGTGGGCTGATAACAACTGAAGAGGCACACTTCTATTGTCCTGGTATTAACCATTACACACACACACGCACACAAACACGCGCACACACAGGTTTCTAGTTGCACGTGTCCAAAAGCCTTCCAGAGGTGTGTTTGCACTGTGACTAAAGGCTTTCAGCGGGACAATGAGACGTGTGCCTGTGTGTGTGTGTGTGCCTATGTGTGTGTGCCTGTGTGTGTGTGTGTGTGTGTGTGTGTGTGGGCGTGTCCAACCATTGTGTTCACCAAGACGACCCCAAAATAACCTTTTTTGTGTCTGTGCGCGTGTGGCAGGGTCTACACAGTGGGAAACCAATGCAGCTCTGAGAAGAATACGCGCATTTGAGTGTGTGTGTGTGTGTGTGTGTCGGTGTGTGTATATGTATCACAGTGGGAGATGAGAGCTTCTAACACCCCTTGGATCAAAGGCCCAATAAGGACTACATAGAATCTGTGTGTGTATGAAACAACCAAACACACACACACACACACACACACACACACACACACACACACACACACACCACACACACACCACGTCCCAACACCTCATATTCCTCTTTCTTATTTGTCTCTGGGGATGAGCGAGCACAGCATATGGATTTGATTTGCAGGGGAACTGCACTCGCTCGCACACACACCCCCACAGTCATTGATGGGTAAGGGGTTAGTGAGCACACTGGGTGTGATGAATGGAGATGGAGTAAGAGAGAGAGAGAATACCAGAGTTATAATCGTTAACAAAAACAAACAAAATAAAAAAAAAAACTATGTGGGGAAAAAACATTGTTGTAAACTGAAAAAAAATAAAAACGAGGCATTACAATAAAACAATAACTAACTATAACTGTAATCTGTCTGTCTGTTTACAAAACTAAGTAAAACTAAATAAACCAGTAAATGTCCTTAGTTTCCGTCTTTGTCTTTCATAGAGCAAATAACGTTATATTTTTCAGAGTTGACACTTCCGACCACAGATCTGTTTTATACAGTCTACGCCGTGGGTTAATATGTGGATTAATACTGGGATGTCTACACAACTGTGTGAGTCGATTGGCTTAAAAAAGCTGATTTACTTGAACCAAAGTTCAAAACTCCTGTTCACGTAAGTCTTCTTTAGTCTATGTCTATTGAGTTTTGCTCCTGGAACCTTGTCACTTACACATTTTGCATTTACTGTGGCGTCTTGTGTTAACTGCCCTACTGTATGTACATTATATGTAGGCCTACTGGTGTTTTTGCTGAATACATTGTGAATACATATTTCTAAAATTTGTCGTCGAGTTATTATTACACAGTACTTTTTCTGACATTGACAAATAACCCATTTTTTAAAAAAATCACTAAAGCTAGTAAAATCTAAACTAAAACTAAGCATTTTAAAAAAATTTAAAAAATAAATTAGCAAACCCACTTCAAAAACAAATTAAAACTAAACTAAATTTGAAAACAAAATGTCAAAACAAAATTAAAAATAAAAACAAATGAAAAAATATAATAACCTTGGTCTGTTTTGATGTTAAATGACTCAGCTGGTGAGTAGTTAAAAATAAATACAAATCCTAAGAAACATCAGCATCATGCAGTGTATAGATGAGGATGCACACCGACTATTACACTATAAGGAAATATAATTTACATTATAATGAAATACATTATTAAGTTCATATTGTGGTAAGATCAAACATAGCTTAACAATCACATTATGGGCCCTATTTTGCACAAATCTTAAATTTTATCTTGCATAAAATAATAATAAATAAATAATAAATAAATGATATTTTAACTTTGGACGTCAATGCCGTCTACCCTTACTGTTGCTGGTATTCTCTGACGACCTCACCTCATTTTTGTCCTGCTCTCGTCCACTAAAATGATATGCGGTGTGCAGTGCACTTAGCATTATCATTATATGATATCATGTCAATATGGTTAGAAAAAGGGGAGAACACAAAGATAGTCAGAGTAAAAGTGTCTTTGATACTTAGCTACGCAGGGACTACAGCCTTTTACATTCATGAACACACTGGCATGAACATTGGGTGTTCTGTAGTGGTTTTGGGAGAAGATTCAAAAATAAATATAATAATAAATATAATATTTTCTAATATTTTTTCCACTGTGCGTTTGTTTCTCAGTCCATTTTTCGGAACTCAGGAGCTCCCTCCCCCCATATTTCCATATTATATCCTGGTGCTTTTTATAATGAGATTGCCAAGGGCCAGCTGTCATTTGGAAAAAGGCCCAGCGGCCTGCTCTGATAAATGGATTACAGATGGCATCCATCCCCGGGCCAGACTGGGCCAGTAGATAACAGAATTAGAGATAGATTCCCAACTAGAATCACTAAAAAGTTGAGATTTACAGAGAGAAAGTAAAGAGAGGGCGGGAGAGACAGATTGAAGGGGTAACTGCAAGGTTCAAAGATATTTAGTTGTATATAAATCGTAACCTTTTTTACAAGAGTGGTAAAAACAACAACGTGGACTCCCTTGGTAATCTCTTCTAAACAGTTGGAATTCATTTCTTAGAATAGGAGAGTACAATGTGTCATGTCAATGTGTATATGCACTGGTGTGTCTAGGACCCAAAGTCAATAACAGTAATGGGACTGTTCCATCACACCTTCTGGCAGCTGATTGGACGGGCACCCTCGCTACGCTGTCATTGGTTTTTTGCTTCTGATATTGTAAATGAATAAACATAGCTTCTGTTCTAGAAACATTGTCAAATTTATCCTACAAAAAATGCACCAAACTCAGAGCGACGGGCTGTGCAGCTGCAACAAGATGCATGGTTTTATATCTCTAACACCACATTTGTTAGTTATTGATATATTCCAGGACACTGGTGGTGTCAACATGTCAACAATGACTGACTGGTCCCGCACCAATCTGTCAAGCTATATTGATTCTTTGGATGTTTACAAGGCCAAAATCCTGCACTGATCTTCTCTTTGCACGTACACAGAAAACCACCCCATGATATATTTAAAATCCAGTGTCAAATTAAAAAACTGTTTAGCCAAATAATATAGCAATATTAATTTAGGTGTGTCGTTTGGTTTCGGGACTTCTCAAAATACTATTTTTGTCCATGTCCTGTTACAGTCTCTGTTTCATTTACTCACTAAAATCTCCCTTAACAGTGTCGTCAGACTGTCCTGCTGTCAGGAACCAGATAAAAGAAGAGAGGTACTCAAATTGTTGATGAATTCATCTGGGTCGACTTCAATTATTATCATGTGCTCACAGCAATGAGCTTCATGATCGGTGCTTATTGTAATTATTTTCCCTGGGATTTGTGCAGGAGGTTTTTGGAGCTGTATGAAGCCTGAATGGCCAATCTGTGGAAATGATTGAGGGCTTGAAAAACTACACTCACTTCCTCTGCATTTATTATGAGAAAAAAAAGATTAATGAATAATTTGATTTAGGGTGACAACCTTAAACGTGTTTTTT
>NC_045748.1:20302079-20302632 GCF_008692095.1 Etheostoma spectabile | reverse complement strand
TTTCGATAAACCTATACCTTTTTGTCCCCCACTTCTTAGACGAACGTAAATGATAATACATTAGTTTCAGTATTTTTAATTCTGCCCAATATTTTTGGTTTAGGGCAAAATGCAATATTGTTGGCGTGAATGGATATGTGTGCTGATACGTCACCTGTGTTCTCTGAGTCCACCCTGTTAATTAATCCTAAATCATAACTTGTTTGAAAGCCCTGGTCTTAAGCTTCAACATCCAAAATGGAAAACGTAACAGCCAATTATATTTGGTGTTATTTACCGAGCTCCAGGACTGTATTCTGAATTTTTATCTGAATTCTCTGCGTTTTTATTGTGTGTAGTCCTTAACTCAAACAAAGTACTTATTGTAGGTGATTTTAATATACATGTGGACATTGACAATGATAGCCTTAGTACTACTTTCAACTAATTATTAGATTCAATTGTTTTGAGTCAGTGTGCATAAGGCCACTCACTGTTTTAACCACACCCTCGACCTTGTGCTGGCCTCAAGAACAGCCTTTTTTCATCTTGGTAACATTGCCAAAATTAGGAA
>NC_045748.1:20301852-20302069 GCF_008692095.1 Etheostoma spectabile | reverse complement strand
CATCCTGTCTCAAAACGATGCTGAAAAACTAGTCCATACATTCATTATTTCTAGGCTGGAAGACTGTAATTCCTTATTTTCAGGTTGCTCAAATAAGTCCCTCCAGTTGATCCTTCCTTACTCTGACACACTGAGCTCCTCTCTCCTCTCCCTTTCCATTTGTGTGCATCCATGTCCCAGGAATGCTTGTTGCTAACCTAGTTCTGGGGAGTTTACT
>NC_045748.1:20298731-20301842 GCF_008692095.1 Etheostoma spectabile | reverse complement strand
CTTATGTTTTCTTTTCGCCCAGCATGTTTCCTTGGACTAGAATGCAACAAGGGTTTAAATTGCAGCTGTCGCCGTGGTCCTGCTGCACCCCCGGCTCCGCTCTGCGATGCCCTGCCGTGACCTGCTACATCCTGCTGAACCCTGCTGCATCCCGCGGCGTCTACCTATGCTCTGCTATGCCACGCTACACCCTGCAGTGCCCTGCAATTACATGAACTACTACAACTACCAGTTGTAGCCACTGTTCCATTATCTTTATTGTGACTACTATTTCCACTGTCCATCACACCCCCAACTGGCCCCGTCAGGCACCACCTACCAAGAGAGCTAGCACACGTGAATGTCACCATTTTGTAAATATACCCATACTGACAAATACTGAGAGAGATGGGGGGAGCTGATAGGGTTAATTAGTTTTGTATCAACTTCTTTGGCAATGGCTTGAATGTAACGGGAAGTTCATTAATATAAAAGACACTATAGCTGTAACCTGAGTCTTATTCTTATAACTGTGGCCATTCTGACTGAGGGTCATACAAATAATTATAACCCCTATAGTCTCGCATTGCCAGACCTTCCTCCACAGTGCTGCTCAGGAGGGTCTGGCTAGTCCACACAGCATTCCGGGATGGGAGAAAAACTTGCTCTGGTTTATTGGCATTTCTTTAAACCATCTTGACCGTCTTCGGTGCCGCTTAGCACCGGATGGAGCAACAGTGCCTCTGCAAAATAGCGTCGGGAAGGAACTTGTTTTGGTGGAACGTGTACGTTCAAAAGATGTTTTAGTCTTGCAACAGAAAACTCAGATTGGACAGATCGTCTAACTAGCTGTCTGGATTTACCCTGCAGAGATCTGATGAGCAGTTAACCAAAGTCCTCATAAATCCACCTGAGTTTAATATTACAACAAAAAGAAAGCAGAAGGTCACGAACATCTGGCCGAAAAAAGAGTGAAATTCAGCGGAATTTCTTGCGGCAACAGAGCAATCCCAGAATTGGAACATTGTGGATATAGACTATAACCCCTACAATGCAATCCAAGTCTTTTAGGACAATTTTGTGTTATTTATGTTTACTACCTTAGTACTTAATACTCAAAATAGTCCAAATGGATTTAAATATTAGAATAAGACAATTGAAAAACATCAACATTTTCCTTCACACACAAAAACTGCTGAAGAAAAGCAAAGGGCCGTTAAGTTTTAGTGGTTTCTAGTTTTACTGTTCTTTTCAAAGGTAAAATAAGACAGGATACATATACTGTAAGCTACAATGACACAAGTAATTACCGCTTTTCATTCGACGTAGTGGTGCAGCCATACAAAAATAATCTAAGACCTTATAAAGACTTTTCTGCGGACAGTCATCAGGTAGGATAACTTCCTGTCTGTGTGTACCTGCTGCTTCTCTGCTCGTGTGGACTGGCGGATTGATTTTTGAAGCCGATCGATCTGCTTCCTTCATGACCGACAGATCTATTATAATGACATTGTATCTAAATCCTATTTGTTGGCCAACCTGCTCCCAAACATAACGCAATAAACTAAAGAGGGACGGGTGAGCTGGCCCCCAGCTCGGCTACATCTTCATAAAAACCACCGACGGATCGGGATAAAAGGCTTTCTGCCTGAAATGATATTATCCATAAAGGAATGAATCTATTAAAAGAGGGCAGGATGGTGTAATGCAACAACCTGTGGAGTCCATGCAATCACAGTTAAAATATGGACTTGAAAAAGAAAAATTGAAATGCTACAGAGCAGAAGAACATGTATTAACTCTTTCACCTTTAAGAAAAAAGTATTGTTGTATTGACATTTACATGTATGTTTCTATACTTTAATGTTTGCTGAACATTTTGAGATCATTGTTGTTGTTGACTTGCATTATTTAAAGTTAACGGTGACGAGCAAAAAAGTGATGGTGTGAGAAAGGATTAAATTAAATAATGAATGAAATCTAGAAGGAAGGATGGCATGGAGGAAAGAGGAGAACTGACAGACAAGAGAGAACAACAAGAAGCAAGTGTAAATGAAGGATGGGTAAAAAAAGTAAGAATGAAGGAAAAAAGAGAAACAGTAAAAAGGGAAGGACTGGCAAATTGTAGGATGGGAGAGAAAAAAGGCTTGAAGCAGGATGTAAGGCCAATAAACTAGGAAGAATAAACAGAAATGAAAGGCAAAATATAGGGATGATGGAGAGACTAGAAAGACAGAAAAAACAAGAGAAGGAGGTTAGGATGAAGCAAAAGAGTGTGAAAAAAGGAAGAGGAAAGAAAGAAAGAAAGAGTTGATTTCTTTAAGGAACATTAATCAATGTAGCAGCGCACGCGCACACACGCGCGCGCACACACACACACACACGCACACACACACACACCCACACACACACACAAACACACACCATGGTCACAAATCCGCAAAGTTAACATTGGTGATTATTCACGCCCTGCTCACTTTCATTCTGTGTGAGCAAAGGGCCAAAAAAAAAAAGAGCTTCTAGTTGTGAAGCAAGACGGAGGAGACCTTGATATTTGTGTCTAAACACCGACAGGGCAGACAATGGTCACTTAACTGCAATTGCATATGTCCCACTGCAACTTCATAGTAGGAAAAGCACGTGTAATTAATAACATTAATGAGGGCTGCATTCCACTAGGGGGAGGCCCTGCATGCTGGCTCACTGGAATAGCTTACTGGGACACTTAATGGAACTG
This sequence comes from Etheostoma spectabile, assembly GCF_008692095.1. NCBI lineage: Eukaryota > Metazoa > Chordata > Actinopteri > Perciformes > Percidae > Etheostoma > Etheostoma spectabile. The sequence continues at coordinate 20,299,126 of NC_045748.1, read as the reverse complement.
AGTCAATGGTATTAACCATTTTCACCGTTGACATGTCAAAATGTCTATAAAACAGTCATCAAAAATGCACTAATGCAACCATAGCACTGTTGTTTTAGTTTCATGTTTCAGATCAGCTGATTCCAAAAGAATTTGTCTCCCAACAAGAACACTGAGAACACACTGGGCTTTAAAACACTAAATACCGGAAACACTTGATTTTCAAAAAATGTTCATAAACAATAATATCCCTTTACTGTATGGATTGTGTTACAAAAAAAATGCAATACGCATGACCCTTGAATGGTATTCATGTCAAATTGACAAAAAAAACTTATTACCTTATTTTCTGTAATGAACATGTATTCCAAACTCAATTCAGAAATTGATTCTGGATATGACCACTTATGTTTTTT
>NC_045748.1:20298592-20298721 GCF_008692095.1 Etheostoma spectabile | reverse complement strand
TTTTTAACATGAATTATAACCTTATGAGAAAATAAAATGAATCACACTTCCATTTTTAAGTGTGTTTTAGTAGAGACTGATTGCATTCCCTAAACATATACCATATGTTATCTCAATTGTTTGAAATTG
>NC_045748.1:20297183-20298582 GCF_008692095.1 Etheostoma spectabile | reverse complement strand
AATATTTGTTAATAGATTATGAAGGAAATTTTACTTCAGAATTGTTTTTAAAACCCCAAATAAGTCACGGGAGAATTTGACCCGAGGGATACGAGAGGGTCCCGAAAGCGAAGACAACACAAGGGTTAAATTGTTTTTTGTTGTTAATGTTTTTTTTTGTATTTTAAAATCCACGAAAAGAAACTGAAGTCATTCCCAAAATAGGCAACACTTCACTTTAAGTCCTCCTGTTTAGCATCTATTAGCAGAGAACAAACATTTGATAAATGGTTTATAACACTATACTGTAGTTGTACGCAGCTATAAAGAGCTACTTAATGTACAGTATTTTTCAGCAATTATAACTTTTTTTAAAGATAACTATATATTTATGTTGTCATGATAAAAAAAAAACTGTACATATGTTGTTTTCCAGAAACCCTGCTGAGGAAATCAAACCAACAACCTTCCCAACCACCCCCTCTCTTCTTCCCATGATGCACCTCGACGCTGCCTCCATTGGTAATCAATGGGAGACTGGTAAAACCTGATCACCAGGGACTGAGGGAGGGGATCAATACCAGCAGAAACTGATGTGAGAACGAAGGAGGGAGAAAGAGAAGTGAGCGGCAGGCGGTAAAATGTTGTGAGAAAAGGTTTAGTCAAAATGTTAAAAGAAAAATGAATACGCAAGAAATAAAAAGCAAGCAGACAAATGTAGCTGTGAAAACAGCCTCAACTGAGACAAAACCTTTAAATTTCTCTGAATCAAGAAAAAGTTAAATAAAACAAAAGAGTGCTGCTGGTGGTGTGGGAGGAGGGGGAGAGCTGGGGATACAAAATGTCCTTACAGCAAATGTCAGGAGACAGAAAATCTGGGGAAATAATTGAAAAACACAATTAAGTTGATAGAGAAAAAAGATTTGAGTCCTGAAATGGTGACTGCCCTTCCAACCTGCCTGAGTCCATCTGAAGGTTAAGTGTATTTTACTGTCTTAAGACACAGACATGGGAGCTATCTACGCTTTCTGGAAACAGCGCTTCAATTAGATGGTATGGGAAGGAAGGAGGAGGGTCAGGGGGGCGTCCGCAGAAGATATCACAAACAAACTGGATACAAGTTTGTAAGAGTAGACCACACACCACCAAACAGCCAGTTTTACTAGTCCTTCAACTACATGTTACTACTTGTTGATTTTACATCTGTCAATCAATCTTTATATTGATTATTCTCCTTCACAGCAGCTATAACTTTCAGACAGTCATTCCGCAAAATATGCTTTGAGTTTCCCTCATTCCCAGAACAGACAAGGCCTACATTATGATCCAATCGATTCAAGAAGCTATAAAACCATAGACGTCCAGCGCAGGACTTTGTAATGTTGACGCTAATCCTTTTTTGCTGCTTGATAGAAAAGTA
>NC_045748.1:20296954-20297173 GCF_008692095.1 Etheostoma spectabile | reverse complement strand
TTTCACCGTTGTCCTTTTACATGATTATTACTTCCCGACCCTTCCCCTTTAAAACAGGTAGCCATGAGGGCAGCGTGTGTATTTGACGTTAGTCCGACAGGGTTTATTGTTATGGGAAGTGAAGCTCCCCGTGGGTAGAAAAGTACCGTAGGCAGCAGCTGCTGCTGACACAGTGATGCGGATAGTTTTTGATGTGTAGTCAGTGAAGCTACAGTAGTC
>NC_045748.1:20294728-20296944 GCF_008692095.1 Etheostoma spectabile | reverse complement strand
GTTCACTGCAAATACAAACTAAATCACCTGATTAATGCAACATAATCCCAACGTCTCCCGGCCAGAAAGCTGCTACCAGCCAGGCTAAAGCTAATATAGTTAGCCTAAAGAAACAAGCAGAAAGCTGCTACCAGCCAGGCTAAAGCTAATATAGTTAGCCTAACGAAACAAGCAGAAAGCTGCTACCAACCAGGCTAAAGCTAATATAGTTAGCATAAAGAAATAAGCAGAAAGCTGTTACCAGCCAGGCTAAAGCTAATATAGTTACAGGGCTGCCAACTTTTCCAAAAACCTTGGAGTGAGATTTGGGGGGGCCAACCCATATTTTGCCGCGTACAAAGCAATTTCTTTGGGTCTTTCAGCATCATTATCCTTCAGGGTTTAATTTGGGATTTGTTATATGTGGGGGGATGGTGCTCTCCCTAGGGGGGTCTGGGGGTATGCTCCCCCAGGAAAAAAAATTTGAAAAATAAACCATTAAATGGCACTTTCTGGAGAGTTTTTTTGCAAAAAAAAATGGAGAAATCAAGTCTTACATGATTTGTGCAAAACTGTATGGTTAGGAGCCTTTGCATTGTTGTAGTATCAACAGGTATTAGGGCATTCAGCATTTACATTATTAACTTCTTCTTATATAAGAACTGACCCAGACAATGTGCCAAACATATTGAACCACATGAAGAGACAGTAGCATATGTCAGCAACAGCTGAGAAGATTTGGGTCTGTGGTGAACAGGTCCAGGGGTCCCTGGTGTAGGGACCAGGGACCCAAAGTTAAACTAATGTTGAGGGATCAACTAAGACCACTGAAATTCTAAAGAATGAGAACCACTGAGTTACATAAGTTCTATTCCTTTAACCTTTGTGCCAAGGCTCAGTAATGTTTGGCCCTCATCCTCTGTACCCCACTTAATGTTTTTACTTTTTTGTGAAAATAAAGACTATTTGTTCATTTTAAAAAACATCAAATTAATTATTTACAGTTACATTTAGAGATGCACAGAGGTTAGAGATGCACAATAGTGGCCCAACGTTGCAGTATTGTATTATATATGTATTGTATTATATAATATATATATATATATATATGTATATATATATATATTGGAGAGTTGTAATATAGTAGGCTATATATAGTATAATATAGTATATGGTGTAATATAGTCTGCTGTGCATGTCATTGCTCCGCTGATATGATGGATCTCATTCAGACCGTCTGACAGACTCAGAGGCCCATTTGGGTCTCTGGTCTCTGACAGAGTTTAGAGGTGTCCGTACGCTGCTCATTATCGGAGGTCTACGCATGGATGCAACGCGTCACCGCCCCCAGCAGAGCGAGTCCACTAACATGAACTGAAGTTGCTACACTACCAGCCGCGCTGCTCACCTCTATTGTTACAGAGAGAGTGGACACGAAGCGACGGACGGGTCTGTGATTCTCAGAGCTCATACCTGAAGCCGGGGAAATGCAACTGGGATGGCTCGTGAAAAAAAGGTTCTCATTTTGCGACAATTTGAAAATTCCACAGACAGGGAGCGCTCTTGAACCCCCCCCCCCACAGTCTCTGAAAGCACAACTAGTCGATCACAAGTGGCTCAACAGGTAAAAACATAGATAAACTCATCTTTCAGAAATTTGACCGACCGGGCTGACACTTCAGCGTGAGAAATCGGGGGTGTGGCGTGTGCGCGTGTGAAACCAGTCAAATGCGTGTGTCTCACGGCCAATGCGTGAGAGTTGGCAGCCCTGTAGTTAGCGTAAAGAAACAAGCAGAAAGCTGCTACCAGCCAGGCTAAAGCTAATATAGTTAGCCTAAAGAAATAAGCAGAAAGCTGTTACCAGCCAGGCTAAAGCTAATATAGTTAGCCTAAAGAAACAAGCAGAAAGCTGCTACCAGCCAGGCTAAAGCTAATATAGTTAGCCTAAAGAAACAAGCAGAAAGCTGCTACCAGCCAGGCTAAAGCTAATATAGTTAGCCTAAAGAAACAAGCAGAAAGCTGCTACCAGCCAGGCTAAAGCTAATATAGTTAGCCTAAAGAAACAAGGGGTCCGTCCATCCCAACTAACATTACGGTTCGGACCCGCAACGCTGGAAACGTAACACTAACCTACTACAGAAGTGTGTGTCTGATCTAACGTCATTTCCTCTGATTTAATTGTTCTTGGATACACAGTTTGTTGCTAGCGTGCGTGACATGCAGGTCTGATCAATTTA
>NC_045748.1:20283187-20294718 GCF_008692095.1 Etheostoma spectabile | reverse complement strand
TAACTAGTCGACCACAACCTGAAATTTAGAGAAAGCAAAATGAAGTCATTGTCATACACTTTAGCCTGGATTGATTGTTATAGGAATACAATGGTGTCATCCAGCGTATTTCTACCTAATTTCCTACTCCAAAACCACTTCAGAAGAGTAACGTTAGTCACAGCGCTTACTTGCTTTGGTGTTTGTAAAGCATTAAAGTTTAACAAAGAATGGTTCACATTAGAAAAGATCCTTTTTCATTTTTATCTTCTATGTAGATGCACTCCCCTACAAAATCACCACAGTAATTGAGAAGGATTTATTATTTCCAAATAGAGCTATTTATGTCATCTTTTAAAAATTCTTTTTTCATATCGCAATATATATCGCAGGGAAAAAAACATTTCAGATCTTTCATGTCATTTCATGTCAGATCTTTCTCCTGCGCTCAGACAGGAGAAGGGGATAGAATGTATCAGCCAACTTTTTTCTTTTCTTCGTTGAAGTAAACGTCAGCTACAACTACTCTGAGCTTGCTAAACTGTCATGGGTTTTACTGCCTTTTTATCTTCAATAAGTGTTTTGCTACAATGTGGAAGTTTAGCCCGTGTTATGTCGTGACATTTATTAGATAATATTATCGCCTTGATAATATTGCTGTGTTTCTTATTGCGTAGCTGACAAATGTGCAGATTGTTTAATTTTACATGTTGATATTCAGGTTGTGTTTGAGAAATTTACTAGCAATGTGCAATTGCCAGTAAACTGACTAGCCTGTGGAGCCACGTGCTTGGCTATTAAAGGTGTATTACACTGTTTGCTTCATTATGGATGTGTGTGCTGTAATAGATGTGGCTTATTCAGTTTTTTACTGAGCAATATGTTACATTTATGTTAATTATTACAGAGTAATGAATGTAATTCTTAGTATTGTTTCTTGTTATACGCTGGTGGCTATAACATTCAGTTTTGGTAAATAATGTTCATAGTAATTCGGATGCTTATTAATGTGCATTATTATTTGCTTATACCTCAGAACCACATCCAACTTCACATGTAACATGAAATATAACTTCATAGTTAACTTCATGTTGGAGTTGTAAATAAATCTTCCTGGATCTCAAAGTCAGACATCTCTGGTTCAACTTCTTACTGGACCCCCTACAGCCGTAATATAATATAATAAACACTGTTACACTTTTTAAAACTATTTCAGCTTGTGTAGGCCTATCAGGGCTTTTCAAACATATTGAACACACTTTAAAAAAAAACTAAAACTGTGATAATTTCGGTCAATATAACCGTATATAACTTCATAGTTAACTTCATGTTGGAGTTGTAAATAAATCTTCCTGGATCTCAAAGTCAGACATCTCTGGTTCAACTTCTTACTGGACCCCCTACAGCCGTAATATAATATAATAAACACTGTTACACTTTTTAAAACTATTTCAGCTTGTGTAGGCCTATCAGGGCTTTTCAAACATATTGAACACACTTTTAAAAAAACCTAAAACTGTGATAATTTCGGTCACTATAACCGTGAGTTTAAATTTTCAAATCGTTACGCCCCTAGTGCTTACCTAGTAATCTGTGATGTTTTCTTTGGAATATTTACTTTTTCATGCACAGACAATCATTTATCCTCATTCAAGCCCAAACTCCTAACTGTTTAAATGTGCACTCCATCCCTGTCCTTTTTTTATTGTATGTTCGTTGTTTTTGCAGTGTGGAGATACTGTGGGTCTGCCAAGGCAAAACTCATAGGATGGTAAAAGCCTCACTAATTCTACAGAGGTTTTTACTACAATATTTAATAGGGCTTTTCAGAACTTCAACAGACTGTCTTCATTCATTTATACTAAAATCACTGTATTGGTACTGTCCAACTGCAAAATGTTCTCATTTGGGTTTTTATTGTGCTGTCTGTGCCTACCTAAGAAAGAGTTCTACTCCTTACAAAATAAAAATCAATATGTTGTACAGTATACCAGTTTGGTAGAGAGGAGAAAAAATGCCATATAACATAACTTTATAAAAAGAGTTGTTTCTCTTGGATTGCTGAGAAAAAAAACAGTTATAGTTTGTTGTGTTACAGATATAAGTATTGGATCAATTCAAGATGTCTGACAGTTAATCTGACCTGATAAGACAATAACAAGCGGATATCTACAGTGATAAGACAAATTATCTGAGAACATCTTAACTCAACGTTTTCCTGAACTGAATCACAGCTGACAGTAAAGTAGAGGAAACTGAAAGAAGCTGGCGGAGGATAGAGTTAATCTGAATGCAATTCAGGACAGTGAAGAAGAAACATTGTTGGTAGTTTGCTTTAATAAAAATTAGGACTTTAGTTCATTAAATCCTAGCTATCTGAAGGCAGCAATACCTTTATTGTTTTTTTAAAACAACCAAGATGGTTGCGGCTGATGTGGAACTTTCGGTTGAACTACTATTTTCTAATTCTGAACTGGGGGACTCTAAATTGACCGTACGTGTTGTGTTGAGACCAACAATCAGTTGTACTGGTTGACTCTTGTCTGACCTGAATGACTTCATAACCTTCACAGGGTTAGGCACACACCCCAGGGAAATATATAATGCAGCCAAACCATCACACTGTGAATGGCTGTCTGTGATAAGCTTGCAACTAGAACCTGATATAGTTGAGCACAGCTTGTTTTTAAACCAGTTAGCGTGTCAGTTAGTCACCAGTTTTGGTCCTTCAGTCAAACAGTCAATCAGATTGTCATAAAGTCAGATATGGCATTTTTCAAATTACATGGTACCTGCTCAACTCGCCTCTACTTTTTTGGTTTTCCATTATGAAAAAAAACAACCCGCCGTGTTTAAATAGTTTAGCCAGCTGTGTTGTTTTTTTTAGCTGCCTCCAGCTTCTTTTGAAACAACATTTGTCTTCTGTCTGTGGCAACAGCCACACGCTAAGAATAAAAAAACACCACACCTTCGGCGTTCTGTGTGTCTTGCGTCAGGTCACGGCAGTTTCCCGTGGTGTCGCTATGACGACCAGCCACGCTCACCTCATGAATGAAGCGGTACTATATCTGCAATGGAAAATGGAGTACGGGGCACTGCGGGCGAGCCGAGCAGACAGAGCTGGTACTAGCAGTGGGTAAGCACCAGTAGTGGGGGTTCGCGCAAGATGGCGACTGTGGTGGTTGAAATGTGCTAAGCTCTGCAACATTAGTTGAGTACTTATGTTCTATAACAAGGCCACTATTTCGCAACTTGCTGAACAATTAGATTTTGAGAGATGTACCAACAAGTATTAGTTAAAAACCAATTCAAGAACTTTGATGGCCGAAAATAACCCTTTCTAGACAACGCGTGCAAAGACCGATCAGGTCCCTAGCATACCAAGCTAATCACACTGGGCTCTTGGACCACAATGACAAAGAGAGACGCAAGAAAAGGCACTAAAGTACAGTGATAATGGATGTGGACCTTGAGGACACCTTTTTAGTTTTGTGTTTGGCTCTTCCTGATTCTCCAATTAATAGATTTAATCATTTCAAGCAAAGGAGACGGAAGACAAGGTGAAAAGGCCAGATGAGAGCACTGAACAACTAAAAGAGAAAACCGATGAAGGCAAACGCTATAACAGAAGATGGAACGTACGTCTCATCAACCTCCCTGAAAGAGTGAACAAAGATGTAAGAGAAGAAGTCATGAAGTTAGATTGCACCTGATGATAAAAGCAAGCTTGGATTCTTGGTTGATACAGTACACAGAGTTGGGCGCCCCAGAGATGATAAGACACCACATCCGATTATTATACAGTTCTACACGCGTGCCTTTGTGGCTGGGTTTGCTCAGTTGGTAGAGCAGGCGCACATACTGTATATAGAGGTTTACTCCTTGATGCAGAAGCAGTGGGTTTGACTCTGACCTGCGGCCCTTTGCTGCATGTAATCCCTCCTCGCTCTCCCCTTTCAAGTATTCATCTGTCCTGTCAAATAAAGGCCTAAAATGCCCCCAAAAATAATCTTTAACAAAAAATAACAACAATCTTAAAATAAAAGGTACAAGATTTGGAAGGAATTGTGCAATACTGAAGTTTTAAAGAAGCTGAATCTCTGCCACGCTCCAAGAGGGAATGCAAAAACAAACTGTGGCCCCTGGTCGAGTAGACTCGTAAGGACGGAAAAAAGACCAGATGGCAAGGTCCGGTCGCCTTCATCCATGGTGTGAAATTTATTGCATAAAATCTTCATCCATTATTAGGTTGTCTAGGTAATACAACCAAGAAAGTAACTGTTTGACAAGTGGACAGTTAAGTAGCCTGATGTTAATAAGGTCTTTAAACAGTTCAACATCTTGGTACTCCCAGGTACTAACAGTGAACACTATTTTTATGTAGTTTTTTGGTAAGGCATCTGCCCAGGTCGCATTTATCTTGTGAAGTCACAGAATTATTTGTAGCAGGTAAACGACGCTAAAACACATTTTGATGGGTCACAGATTTTGACAAAAATCTGTGAAAGTGTATTCCAGAGGAGCCAAGTAAAAGGAAGCAGGAGACGCCTCTATATAGGCCTTATTGTATTTGAATGTCATTTTACAAGTTATTTGCTGTAGTTATGGCTGATACTGGGGCTGGACCATCATCAAAAAAAGAAAATTAAACTAAGAAAAACTAAAAGGGAAAGTGAAAGACAACGATAACGTGAGTTACACTCGATCGGGCTTTCAAATGATGGATAAAATTAATTATTGTAAATGATTCAAAAATGTTATGTCCATTTCATTCATAAAATAACTTTGCAATGCGTCAAGTAAATTAAATTATGTCCCCCTTCTATTTGGCGTGGACGTTTTCCTTTCACTATGTTTGTATTGGCTTACTATTTTCTTTTCCCTTCTCGCCCTGTAACGTTACTTGTGTCTGTGGATTTCATGAAATGCACTATATAAATCTAAGTTATTAATACGTTGGTTGCCACAATAATCTCATAATGCTTTAGCTCATAACACAGTGACAGTGATACCTGGTTTATCTCACAGACATCCAAAATAAGCTAAGTTGCCGTATCCTACAAATTTCAAATGACTTCAAATTAGATTGTGATGAATCTCAAAATCTGAAATTCTTGAAGCTGTCCAAACAAAAGGAAAATCTCCAGGAAAGGATGGTCTTCCCATTGAATTTCATAGGCGTTTTTGGAACATAATTGAAACTCCATGTTTTATGTGTGTTTTTTAATTCACACAAATCATAAAATTAAATGGGAAGCTCCCAATGTTATTCTTAATTATTCTTAATTATGTCAAAACAATACATAGGATTGTCTTGACATGGGGAATTTCATATCCAAAAAGATTACATTCCATTTCACCTTTTCTTTGTATTGTATTTTCTGTATTTTTCTGTGTGCCATCTTGCGTTTAATTTCCATTTTATTTTTTTGTCATTAAGCAAAGTTGTAATGTTCTTTGGATGGAAATTAATATCTTTTTTTATATATTTTCTAAGTAAGATGATGAATTGTTCAAACACTGTTTGTATAACATATTAGTGAAATATAAAAAAAAAAAAGTTAGTAATGAAACAGCCAAACAGGCATTTAGACAGTAACTAGTTTCCATTTGTCTCCATGACTCTCCCTCCACGTCTGATAAACACACACACACACACACACACACACACACACACACACACACACACACACACACACACACACACACACACACACACACACACACACACACACACACACACACACACACACACACACACACAAACACCCCCACCCCCCAGGGCCAGCGCTTTATCTTTGTGACACATTCATAAACCCTGACACACACATACACAGACAATCACACACCCACTCTGCCCATCCCCCTTCGTGTGCAAATTATCACACTGTCCACTCAACCACAAGACAAGCGTGTGTGTGTGTGTGTGTGTGTGTGTGTGTGTGTGTGTGTGTGTGCGTGTGTGTGGAAGAGAAATGAGAAAGAGAGAGAGAGAGAGAGAGAGAGAGAGAGAAAGAGAGAGAGAGAGAAAACAGACAGACAAAGAGAATCTGAGTGTCATGCTGTGATCAAATGTTTAGGTGAGAGAATGTCCCATTGTGTCTTTACTATACCAAAGTGTTTCTGTCTGTGTGTCCACAGGATTTCAACACAAATGATCCGTAAAGTATATGAGAGGAGTGTCAGTGTTACAGGAATAGAAGAACCATATTAATGGTACATTTAGAGCCTCAGTAAAATATATATATATTGATAGTGCAACACATTGTTCATGCTCTTTTATATTAAGGGATTTTCTAACTCCTACTATTTTGTGTCTTTTATTTCAGGGCTAATCATGCTCAAAGTTTTGGAACTACAGTTCCCTCAATGTTGCAACATGTTGCCATGGATTCGGTGAGTTAGCTGTGGGCTACAAGCAAACCCTGTTCTTTTAGCCTATATTTGTTCACATTTTTGCAAATGCATAATTATATCATAAATGTGCTTTTAGCTAGACAACCCTTCCTGGATTCCTGCCACAGACTCTTAACCCTAAGTTCTGAAGTTATAAGGATCATCTTTTTCACTATGATCTTTTTTACTAAGCACATTTATGGACGTTTATTTGTGACGGACATTGGAGATAGTGATAGTCACACTGAATGCTATATCTTTTTTTTTTTTTTTTTTTTTTTTAGAGCCAGGGTCTCTGAGCGTGACTGGCCGAGCGACGAGCTAGTGGCCCGCCAGGCGCTAGCTGGCTGTTGTCATTTTATGCAGCTTCTCAACTCTGAAAACTTTGGAGCAAATTATCAATTCGGCATTCATTTTCGCAAGACTGCCTATATTCTAAATCTAAACAGTTAACTGCTTGCCTAAAACGTTCTCAGAAGTGAATTTAGTGATGAATAAGAGGGCTAAATTGTTAAAATTGTCCCGTTTTTGGTCTGTTCATGAACCAGAAATCCGACCCTTGATGAATGCCAAAATGAATGTTGGGATACGGGTGCTGCCAAGTTCATACAAGTTACCAACCAATGGAACCTTGGTAAAATGGGCATGTCAAGAACATTTCCGGGAATCTTAACTGTTCTTGGTGAAATGCAAACTTGTGTATTGGGAACACAAGATGAGGTTTAACAAGGACACAAGAACAGAGAAGTCAACAGAAGAACGCAGATTGAGAAACGCCCTGTGTATTTGTCTTGGGTTCCGTGTTTTGCTCTACCTGTCTTGCTTCCTGGTTTTCCTGCCTTGTGGATTATTTTTCAAGTAAGTTTTTGCCTACTTTTTGGACATTTTTGGTTGTAGTTTTGTTAATAAATTCCTTCTATCTGCATTTGGGTCCAAGCCTCACTAATTCCGGGACAGATCCATTACAGAGCCATGACAGATTGGTGACATTTTGTCAGCTACCGTTTAATTCAACTGTCACGTGTCATACAACAGTGTACCATAATATGGTACACTATACTATATGGTACTGTCTTGTCTTGCTGTTTCTGGAAGGAACCACCAGAAATACATTCCTGTACATTACATTTAGACAATAACTTCACTCCACTGCCTGTAATATAATAATGTACCCACGCACCAGCTGGGTCACTTGCTGTGTAAAGCAAAAGAAACACAATCATCAGAAACAATCGGAGCGTTCGGAGTTGCAGCTCCGACCATTTATCTCTCCATACGTTCAATCTGTTCTGAGGAGAAATGTGATCTGACCCAAAGCACCTCCAGGCTCTGATATTAGATTAGCAGGGGAGGCTAGCATTTCAGCTAACCAAATCACAACTGGGCTAATGACACCATGAGGTGAGGGTCAACCTGACCTTTAACCTCTGACCTCTATCTTTGCTCCTATGGAGCCCGCACAAGGTTACGACTTTCCTTCCTTTCTCTAAACAAACACGATGAGGAACTGATGCCAAATGGAAAACAAGAATACTGCAATTATCTATCTATAGTATAATTATACATGCTGTTGCCTGGAAGGAATCAACTCATATGTCTGCAACGCTCTGAATCCCAAAGGAGACAAAATGCCGGCCAGTGTGCGTGCGCATGCGTGTGTGTGTGTGTGTGTGTGAGGGAGAGGGTGATGGGGGTGATGGTCCAGCAGGGACCTTTGACCTGCTTGAGGTCACCACCTCCATCAGAGTCAGACATGAGACACTTTCTCAGTCTTTCCTCTAATGTAGAACTACCTTTCTGTTCCACGTTATATGGGTATGATCGGGTTATAATGCAACACTGCAATCACCAATGTTCTTGTGGCCGGAACAATGGGGCAAAATACAACTGTGAATATGTTACTGCTGTAAATCATTTTGTGACTTTGAGGGAAAAATCTGACCCAGACAAAGGCATTGATAAAACTATATAAAAAATAGCGTTCTTTTCACTGTCAGTCTCATTTGCCTTTACTGGTCATTTATGATCATAAGATACAAATTTACACATTTTAACCATTTATTTTCAATTTTTTCAAATTTATTATCTTCATTGTTAACGTTCTACCCGTTTTATTCCGTTCACTGTGCATCATTAGTGTGTTTCATGTATCACTGTATGCATTACTCACTACACTTTGTTTATGTACAAATCAAAATGTCATACCAATAGAGATTTAAAGAGTGTGAGTGTGTGTGTGTGTGTGTGAGAGAGAGAAAGAGGCGGAGGGTGCTGTGGATCCTAATGACATCCCCTGACACTGCTAGGGACATAATTATAGCACACACATAGGTTTGTGCAAGTGTGTTCGTGTTGTACTGGGAGGTTTTGCAGCTGTGGCACCAAGCAACATTTGTTGTCACTGCAACAACATCTTGAACTCTGTGTGTGTGTGGTGTGTGTGGTGTGTGTGTGTGTGTGTGTGTGGTGTGTGTGTGTGTGTGTGTGAGTGAGAGACAGCGGAGACAGTAGACTGAGGTGATGAGTCTATCTCTGTGTTAACAGCCTGCAGCCAAGTGATTCTGTGGCTGTCAACATCTCTGTCCTTTTTCCTTTGTCTTTTTTTCATCCTTTCCTCTTCCTCTTTTCTCCTCTCCCTTCCCATTATTATACATTGGTTATAATTATATAAAAATAATATATATATATATATATATATATATATATATATATATATATATATATATATATATATATACATACATACACACAATATATATACTAATACCAAACAAATTACCACATGGAGTGAGACTTTATGAACGTGAATACATTAATTGGCTTTTACAGAAATAAATGCTGAAAATCAAAACTTGGCGTTTGATTTCATTAAAACAACTATCTTTAAAAGGCAAACCTTTAACGGCAGGGTTGGTAATGTTAGCAAGATTTGAGAGTAGCATCCCCTCTGTGCTCCGTCTAAGCTCTCGCCCTGGCCTCAGGGTTCCAACTTGTACACAGGAGGAGTAGAGTACATGCAGCGGGGCAAGGAGCGCGTCATTGGTTCTTTTAAAGCATGGCAGTGATTGGTGGGCGCTTTTACAGAATTACAGCATAATGGATCTTTTTTTCAGAGCCCATAAATTATTTGGAAATAGTTATCACCTGCCTTTAAGAGTGCAGCTGTTTCCCTGGTACCAGAAACAGTACATCCTCATTAATCTTGTTAAATGGTTTTACCAAAAGAGGAGTTCACAAACTCGCCAGAGGAAGGAAAGATAAAGAAAGGAATGATGAAAGAGAAAGACAGTGAAACCAAGAGTGATAGATGAAAAGTTTTAAAACTCCATGAGTATTGCAGAGAAGATTCTGGCTCTGCTTTGTGTTTGTGATAGCTGCTAACAGATTTAATACTGCAGAGCCTGAGCAAAAAAAAAAACTGCTGTCAATAGGAGAAAAATGAGCTGTGAGAAATGATAAATTGTCAGACACATCTGTGGTATTGACTGGTCTGAGAGAAGGATGGAGGGAGGAAAAGAGATGGTAAGACAGTCTTAGAGCCATTTCTACAGCGTTTTTTAGAATAAAGAATTTCCCTTTGGACATTTGAGTTAATTCGGTTTTATTTTTCTGTGATTTCTGAATCCATAATAGTTAATGATATGATGTACAGCTGCTGTACTGCAGGAGCAGTTTCTAGACATGAAGCTAGAAAAATACCACTAATCACTTAATCTTGATCAACGCATTCTCATAAACAGGTTCATGTGATATCGTATGAAATTAGGCGACCGCCGGCTGGTTACGTAATGAATGGTCACATGACAGTTAACTTTAGTGGTCTTAAATTTAGCCAAGAAAATGGTACCGGGAGCCGGGGAATCAGCATCACGAGCCGTCTGTTTTTTCTGTAGCTGTTGCTAGTTAAGTTTAGTCGAAAAGGGGGAATGTACGCAATAAATAAGTGGAATTCATACAAACTACTGTGCTTTACTTTTTGTAGCTATATGTACGAATGGTTCATGAGAACAGCCTGGGCTCATCTACCTATCTCTGCCTTTCAGAATTAAACTTTCGGGGAAATGTGACAAAAGATAAATGGACTGGAAAAGAATGTGTGTGTGTGTGTGTGTGTGTGTGTGTGTGTGTGTGTGTGTGTGTGTGTGTGTGTGTGTGTGTGTGTGTGTGTGTACACTAAACTGCTTTTAACACCTTGCAGGTCACAGTACAGTGACATTACACATGGGCTGCGTGGCACTGATTTGAAAACACCCACACTATGAGTATCTAACATTCACAGTCACCAGAGCAAAACTCCTAAATTCAGGGAAACATAAATGATAAATTACCTTTTAATGTCTCTTATATCCAACCACATGAGGCTCCACAGGTCACTGGGGACTATGATCCCTTCATTTTACTACCTTTAGTTTACCGGCGAGCCTGAGTGGCCAAAGCACCGGCTGTAAAATTGTGTAACGATTTTATTTTCTATTAATTTTTATTTTGTTATTTTAAAGCTTTTACTGTGTGGCAAAATCAGGAAAAGGTGTGTCTTCATCAGCAGTAACTTAACACAACTCCTATAAGAGAACATATTGTTTGCAGAACACACAACAGAGACTTTTAAATATGTCTTTACCGACTTGGGCTGTGGTTCACTTTTTGCTGTTTCCAACGTAACATGAGTGCTGGATACACCAAGCTAACTTTTCTTCACATTCCTGGAGCACGAGTGGATAGCTGACAGGACCATTGCAACTGTTGTGTTGAATAAGGTTATGGGGGGGGATGGTCCGTAACACTGGATTTTCTCTTGTCTATTATTTCGCTAAGAGGAAACTCAATAAAAAGCCATTTGCCAACCCTGAACATCCAACGAAAAGCCAGACACTCTATTGTATTAATTTGCTATGAGCTGTACATTCATCACTTCTAAACAGAGGCAGAACATCACATCACCTAAAGCTCAAACCCACCCTGGGTCCTGTTAATATATGTACTGCTAATTTATAACACTAGAAACATTACTGTCAGCAAAATACCCCCGCGAAGAAAAATCCATACTTCAATGTTTATCGGCCAGCCTCTAAGCCTGTGTGGAAATGAACACAAAGGGTTAACTTCGTCATGGATAATAATGACGAGATAAGAGTGGACCGCCGTCATGACTGTGG